>NC_059228.1:15862212-15977212 GCF_020615455.1 Coregonus clupeaformis
GTACCCACCCCTGTCCTAAAGTTGCCCTTCCACACCCTAACCCCTCAAAGGGCTCTGTCCCTGTGCAGCCCCATGCCACACCGGTCCTGCTGTTTGATTAAGACTCAGCCCCACTGCTTTATCCCTGGCTGTACAGGACCCCTACAGGACCCCGACTGGGTCAAAAAGCCCAGGAGGGATTATCACTGCCCCTCCTAGGCAGCCAGTCCAACTGTCACTGAGATCAAAGGCACAGCTCAGCGAGAGACGGGGCCATTTAGGGCTGGTGTCCCTCCCTCCCCTCCTTCCCCCACTCCTATTGTAATGCCAGGAGGAGGGAGAGAGAGAATCAACCCTCATCTATTCAACAAGGAGGACTGAGGTATTGTTGAGCTGCCATGTTAAAGTCACTGGCATATATCACTCAACGAGCTGCATTGAATCAGGAATTGTCGGCCATGATGGAACAATGGAACAATGTTGAATGTCAGCTGGAGGTAGTTAATAACTTGAATGACTCGAGCTGGATGAACGTGATTTATGTTGTTCTCGGAATTAACAGCTAACTAGTCAGATATTAATAGTAACTTATTTTTAATAGTAACTATGATTAATCTTATCTTGTTGCATTACAATACATGGGTTACTCATTCCTGCTTGTTGGAAATGCCTTACGATACATTACAATGGCCAAACAGCCCAACAAGGCTACAATAAATGATGGTATTGTAACTTTTATAGAGCGCAATTGAAGTAATATGTCACTTTGTTGAAGGAGGCTCATATAACCTTTAACAAGATCTGATTTAGCCTTTACGGCCCTCCATATTATCTTATCACAGCTTTATAATCCAGGCCTGGAGATAAAGGGTTCCAGATCCATTATGTTTATGCAACATTAAATACATGTTAGTACTCATGTATTAGGCCTACAATCACACAGGAGTCTTTGGAAAGGTATAGATTGACCATATCCATGCCAGGATGATTCAATGCAAAGGTACAGTACCAGTCAATATAAACAAACACAATCATCTAGAACAACGTGTTCAACTTTGGAATTTAACTAGGAAATACACTTTTCGTAGCTGCTGTTGTTTACACCAAATAAATTGACGATACTTCTATCATAATCAAATCCAGTGCTTGTAGTGTAGAGAGTTAAGCAGTGAGATCATATTTGATGACAGATTATGGTTATGTCTTGATTATGTGGGAACATAAAGCTGGGAACCCTGGCATGGCGTGGAGAGGAACAGGGGGCCGTAAATAACGTAACACAGGCTCTGTGTGACATCAGGCCACCAGGAAGACAGCCTGTAACCTCCAACACATCTCATCACACAGGACCTCCCAGATATAATACATTGTCCATGACACACACTGCCTCAGAAACACTGTCTCAAAAACAGTCTGACCACCCCAAAATATCCACAGCAGCCAGACCAGACAGATGTGAAGAAAGAGAGAAAGAGAGAGACAGACAAATATATAAAAGGCAAGTGAAAGAGAGATAAATAGAGAGAGAGAAACATAGCTAGAAAGAGAGGGAGAAACAGAGCTAGAAAGAGAGGGAGAAACAGAGCTAGAAAGAGAGGGAGAAACAGAGCTAGAAAGAGAGGGAGAAACAGAGCTAGAAAGAGAGGGAGAAACAGAGCTAGAAAGAGAGGGAGAAACAGAGCTAGAAAGAGAGGGAGAAACAGACCTAGAAAGAGAGGGAGAAACAGACCTAGAAAGAGAGGGAGAAACAGAGCTAGAAAGAGAGGGAGAAACAGAGCTAGAAAGAGAGGGAGAGAAACCTGCCTAATAGTCATACAATCATTAAAAGGGACTGAATGGTTCTTATTATGGCATCTGAGGGCCAGCTGACCCAGTGTGCAGAACAGAGCAGAAGAAAGAGAGGAGAGCAGAGCAGAGCAGAGCAGAGAGAGGAGAGAGGAGAACAGAGATGAGAGGAGAACAGAGCGGAGATATGAGAGAGGAGAGCAGAGCAGAGGAGAGGAGAGAAGAGAGGAGAGGAGAGAGAGGAGCAGAGCAGAACAGAGCGGAGAGAGGAGAGGAGATATGAAAGAGGAGAGAGAATAGAACAGAGCAGAACAGAGCAGAGGAGAACAGAGCAGAGCAGAACAGAACAGAACAGAGCAGAGGAGAACAGAGCAGAGCAGAACAGAGCAGAACAGAACAGAGCAGAGGAAAAAAGAGCAGAGGAGAACAGAGCAGAGCAGAGGAGAACAGAGCAGAACAGAGCAGAGCAGAACAGAGCAGAACAGAGCAGAGGAGAGAGCGGAGAGGAGAGAGCAGAGAGAAGAGGAGTGGAGAGTAGAACAGAGCAGAGCAGAACAGAGCAGAGCAGAACAGAGCAGAACAGAGCAGAACAGAACAGAGCAGAACAGAGCAGAGCAGAGAGTGGAGAGGAGAGAGCAGAGGAGTGGAGAGTAGAGCAGAGCAGAGGGTCGAATATAGTTCAGTACAGGGTCTTGTAGGATGGAGGAGAGGGGGCAGGGGGGAATGAATGATGGACCCGGGGGTGAATGCCAAAACCATAAATCGAGCCCCGGCCTGACCCGAGGCTCCTATAAAGTTTATTTACATTTTCACATTGTGTCCACCTTTAAAACATCTATGTTTAGACGTTTCAAAGCAGCGTAAAGCAGCCATCAATCTTAACCCTGTCCCGTTGGCTGGTCATACCCTCTCTAACACTTTCTCTCTGTCTCAGGCTCTGCCTCTCTCTCTTCCTCTGCCCCTCTCTCTCTCGCTCTCTCTCTCTCTCCTCTCTCTCACTCTCCCGCTCTCTCTCAGAGGGCAGGGACACTTCATCCCCTCCTGACCACCCTAACTGTCTGTCTGTTCATATCCTTCCTTCACTGTTGCTGTTCAAACCCACTCAAATGATATTTTATTAATTACGCGTTGGTTAGTTTGTGTGCGATTCTATTTTTACTCTATCAACAGCCGCTTTGCAGCTCGCCCACTGTGCTGCCGACTACACTTTGAGGCCTTTAGGAGCTTTTAACTCTTTTCACATTGTGTTTCATCCTGTTCATGTTATTCCCTAGACCATTTGCTAATGTTTATTTGTGTTGATTCAATCCATTATTTAAATGAGAGATTCAATTAGATTAGCTGGCAGACATGCCCGATATGATACTAACCACAGCGGTCGATGATATCATATTTCCCACTGGAGAAAGGAAGAGTTATTTTTGTCTATTTACACTTCCAACTCCTTCAAATGATTTTCAAGACAAATCATCTGTGAGTTTTTAACCTCTCATCAACTCTGCTAGGAACAACTGGACCGCCACATTTTATACACAACAAGACAATGTTGGTTATCAGTAGCAGCGACTGACTGACTGACTACATTACCTACAACACTGACTACATTACCTACAACACTGGCTACTACAGTAGCTCTCTCAGTTTTATCTCTCTCTCTCTCTACACTGAGTGTACAAAACATTACGAACACCTGCTTTTTCAATTACATTTACGTCATTTAGCAGACGCTCTTATCCAGAGCGACTTACAAATTGGTGCATTCACCTTATAGCCAGTGGGCTAACCACAACAAAAAAATATTTTTTTTTTTTTGGGGGGGGGGGGTAGAATGATTACATTATCCTATCCCAGGTATTCCTTAAAGAGGTGGGGTTTCAAATGTCTCCGGAAGGTGGTGAGTGACTCCGCTGTCCTGGCGTCGTGAGGGATGACACAGACTGACCAGGTGAATCCAGGTGAAAGCTATGATCCCTTATTGATGTCACTTGATAAATGCACTTCAATCAGTGTAGATGAAGGGGTGGAGACAGGTTAAAAAGCATTTTTAAGCCTCGAGACAATTGAGCCATGGATTGTGTAAGTGTGCCATTCAGTGAATGGGCAAGACAAAAGATTTAAGTGCCTTTGAACGAGGTATGGTAGTGGTTGCCAGGCGCACCAGTTTGTGTAAAGAACTGCAACACTGCTGGGTTTTTCACGCTCAACAGTTTCCAGACATCCAGCCAACTTGTGGGAAGCATTGGAGTCAACATGGGCCAGCATCAACGTGGAACGCTTTCGACACACTTTGCAGAGTCCATGCGCCGACGAATTGAGGCTGTTCTGAGGGCAAAAGTGGGCGCAACTCAATATTAAGAAGATGTTCCTAATGTTTTGTACACTCAGTGTATATACATTTCATTTGTGAAAAATAAATAGCCAGAGGCAACATCCCGCCGGTTCACTTTCCTGCCGCCTGTGTACTGCTCTTTTTGATGTGGGCGCCTGGAGTGAAACCTTGTTTGGACAGCCATGGGGTGGAGCTGGCCAGCTTTTAACTCTGCCACAGAACACAGGCACACACAGGGCAGCCCACAGGGGTCCTCACACTGGGCAGAGGGAGGGAGGTAGAGAGGAGGAAGGTATACTCTTAGAATAAAAAGTGCTATCTAGAACCTAAAAGGGTTCTTCAGCTGTCCCCATAGGAGAACCTTTTAAAGAACTCTTGTTGGTTCCAGGTAGAACCCTTTTGGTTCCAAGTATAACTGTTATGGGTTTCCACAAAAGGTTCTACATGAAACCCAAAAGGGTTCTACCTGGAATCAAAAAGGGTTCTCCTATGGGGACAGCCAAAGAACCCTTTTGGAACCCTTTTTTCTATGAGTGTAGGCAGGGGATAATGAGGCAGAGTATTCTATCACCTTAACGGGTGCTGGGGGTGAGAGAGGCACAGAACTATAACACCCCATCAAGGAAAACTCTAGCTGACAACAGATCCCAGAGTGCTTTTACAGTACCTTAGTTACCTTAGTTATAAGATAAAACCGTAGTTATAAAATAAAACAGTTAATTCAAGAAGTGGCTAAGAGCTAAAACATACACAGAGAGAGAGAGAAAGAGAGAGATAAAGAAAGACAGAGAGAGAGAGGATAAAAAAACTATAAATCTAAACTAATTAGTGTGCTGATTCTGGGGGTGGTTACTGGTTGTGTGGTATAGATCCGGGTAGGGCTGGGGCTGGTTGTGTGGTATAGATCCGGGTAGGGCTGGGGCTGGTTGTGTGGTATAGATCCGGGTAGGGCTGGGGCTGGTTGTGTGGTATAGATCCGGGTAGGGCTGGGGCTGGTTGTGTGGTATAGATCCGGGTAGGGCTGGGGCTGGTTGTGTGGTATAGATCCGGGTAGGGCTGGGGCTGGTTGTGTGGTATAGATCCGGGTAGGGCTTGGGCTGGTTGTGTGGTATAGAGCCGGGTAGGGCTGGGGCTGAGAGACTGCATCGTGGCCTTGTGTGAGAAAATAGGGAACATGTCTAAGTTATTACAGCAGGAAGGCAATCTGTCAAAGCCAGGCTGTTCTGGCATGGCCAATACCACTGGTGAGATCAGAGAGGCAGATTCTGCTTGCAATTACTGCTAAAGGACCTTGGATGCAGGCAGCCTGCTATCAATTATTTCCCTGGCCCCAGACACTTGGGGCTGTCAGGTCCCTACTGTCTTGTGTTTTGTAACAGTCTGGGAGAGGGAGAGGGTGAGGGCCCTCTGAGGCAGGGAGAAGTCAAGTCTGTTCTCTCAGACAGTCAAGATACTGTAGTTAGTGTCATTAAGCACTGCTACTATGAAAAAGCACACTTCAAATAGTTCTGCAAATTGATATCTTCATTCTCTCCTCACCCCACCCCACATGATGGAATGGAGGGATTAACCAATGAGGGAGAAAGATTGAGGGAGTAAGGGAAAGAGAGAACGTTCAGGCTAACAGCTCTAACCTGTATGTTTACAGTGAGCCTTCCAGTCCTACAGATGTCAGATCTTAATTTGACCCCTTTCGTCACAGGAGGAAAATAATCCTGCAGCAGGAGGATTTGAATATCTGAATAAATATTTAGAGTCGCCACCAGGGGGCAGCTGGAAGCGGTGAACGTCTATTTTTGAGACATTAATTCTGCGTGGTTACAGGGTTAAAACAGAAACAACTCAAAGGGTAACAGTTTAGCCATTCATTCCGAGTGGTTAAGGTTAGGGCTATGATTTGGGGTTAGGCTTGAAACTAAATAATTGTTAAAAACAACGCGCCTATGTATAATCAGTATTCTTAGTGCTTGCTAAAGTATTGTGAACTGCCGTAGCGCTCCGTCTCTGAGCCTCATGAGTTCACAACCAGTGCTGGGTGATATAGTGACCAGCCTGAGCCTACATTAGGCCTACAAGTTAATTGCATTCATTTCAATGTTTTCAAGAAGTAAAACGAATAGTCTGATAACTTACACAAAGAAAAGTGTCTCAGCTCAACTAAATTGTCTTTGGATAGGCTCAAATGCATAAACATCTTGACAGCTTTACAAAATGAAATATTAAAGCCACACAATACAGGCTTTCAATCCACACCAAAGAAAATAACTATATTGACAAATTATACATAGCCTAACTGTAAAACGTGGACGAGCATCCACACTGGAGGAAAGTTTATCGTTCTACAGTAGGCCTACATCTGTCAATCAACTGATGGCCCAAATCAGCTGATCAACTCAGCCAGGTACACTGTAATGGTTTTCACACCTTTCATAATGTCACAATGGCTAGGCTAATGGGTAGCCTACAGAATGTAGCCTATTGGAATATAATCAAATAACAAGGGGCCTATTGCAACCATCAATGGCACTAGATTATCGCCAGCTGATGTCTCGTTAAACCATCAATGCTAAATTCACCCGTACAGCTGATCTCAATTGCAACCATTATTGGTCACATTATCCGTTTTTTTTACCCCCGAAACATGACCCTGCCAAGCCGCACTGCTTCTTGGCACACTGCTCGCTTAACCTGGAAGCCAGCCGCACCAATGTGTCAGAGGAAACATCGTCCAGCTGGCAACAAAAATCAGCTTGCAGGTGCCCAGCCCGCAACAAGGAGTCGCTAGTGTGATTGGACAAGGAATTCCCAGCCGGCCAAACCCTCCCCTAACCCGGACAATACTGGGCCAATTGTGCGCTGCCTCATGGGTCTCCCGGTCGGCTGTGACACAGCCTGGGATCGAACCCGGGTCTATAGTGACGCCTCAAGCACTGTGATGCAGTGCCTTAGATCTAGTAAAACTAAATGCATGCTCTTCAATCGAACACTGCTTGCACCCGCCCGCCCAACTAGAATCACTACTCTCGGCGGGTCTGACTTAGAATATGTGGACAACTACAAATACCTAGGTGTCTGGTTAGACCGTAAACTCTCCTTCCAGACTCACATTAAGCATCTCCAATCCAAAGTTAAATGTAGAATCGGCTTCCTATTTCGCAACAAAGCCTCCTTCACTCATGCTGCCAAACATGCCCTCGTAAAACTGACTATCCTACCGATCCTTGACTTCGGCGATGTCATTTACAAAATAGCCTCCAACACTCTACTCAGCAAATTGGATGTAGTCTATCACAGTGCCATCCGTTTTGTCACCAAAGCCCCATATACTACCCACCATTGTGACCTGTACGCGCTCGTTGGCTGGCCATCACTACATATTTGTGGCTCCAGGTCATCTATAAATCACTGATAGGCAAATCCCCGCCTTATCTTAGCTCATTGGTCACCATAGCAACACCCACCCATAGTATGCGCTCCAGCAGGTATATCTCACTGGTCATCCCCAAAGCCAACACCTCCTTTGGCCGCCATTCCTTCCAGTTCTCTGCTGCCAATGACTGGAACGAACTGCAAAAATCTCTGAAGCTGGAGACACTTATCTCCCTCACTAACTTTAAGCATCAGTTGTCAGAGCAGCTTACCGATCACTGCACCTGTACACAGCTCATCTGTAATTAGCCCACCCAACTACCTCATCCCCATATTGTTATTTATTTTGCTCATTTGCACCCCAGTATCTCTATTTGCACTTCATCTTCTGCACATCTATCATTCCAGTGTTAATACTAAATTATAATTATTTTCCATTATGGCCTATTTATTGCCTTACCTCCATAACTTACTACATTTGCACACACTGTCTATAGATTTTCTATTGTGTTATTGACTGCAAGTTTTGTTTATTCCATATGTAACTCTGTGTTGTTGTTGTTTTTAAAATCGCACTGCTTTGCTTTATCTTGGCCAGGTCGCAGTTGTTAATGAGAACTTGTTCTCAACTGGCCTATCTGGTTAAATTAAAATTTAAAAAAGACCGCTGCGCCACTCAGGATGCCCACATTACCACTCCCTAAAAGCGGATGTCGGTATTACCCTAGTCCTGCTTACAACCAAAGTCTTTCAAGATACGTTTGCCCTCTGGTTGGTATTGTAATCGGAACAACATAGTCCTTTTTGAGCAGACGAAGGGCGATTTATCTATTTTACAAGAATTTCGTACAATAGAAATAAAGTATTTCATTGTTTACTACGGCAAATCTACTGTGGCAATTTACCCAACACTTTTGTATGAATGGAAACTAATGTTGGTGTAACTGTTATTATTTTATCTGTTTCCTATTTATGTCATCCAACAGTGTCTCTATGGTCATTTCTTATCAAGATCGGGGGGAAAATATCCATGGACTGTCCATATTTGAAATGTGTAAATAAATCTAGTCAAATTATTTGTGCTAGAAGGACGTGGGCTGGAATCAATCACCAACACGTTAGATCTTCGTGGTCAATATTCGTGGATATAAATTGTTTCTTTTTCAAACACAATCATGGTACCAATAATTGCTTCTATTTCACCAGATGTCCTGGAACCGACTACTTTAAAAATCACACACTGACAAAGTTATATGGATAATTTAGTTGCTAATGGCAGCACCCCGGTCGGCCTTCAACATGAGATACTCCATGAGAGATGGCAGCACTGAGCTAGCCTGCAACGTCACTTCCTAGAGTAGCTCAAACTGCGCATGCAATGTTTCCAGAAACTACTTACTCCATGTAGCAAGATGGCGACACGCTGAAATGACACTTCCTGATCATCAAATGGGCCACTGAGCATTCTCATAGGAAACAATGGGGTGACGTCGTCAATGGCTACGTCCATATTATTTACAGCCTATGGTGCGCGCTGAAGGCAGTGGCCCTAAGCGCTAGACCACCCCAGTCCTCAATTGAACTAAATTTGGACCTTATGATACACTTGACACATTTATGTCATAGCCTAGTAGAGACCAATATCTATCTTATGTTATTAAGCTATAGAAAACGACGGTTGTTGATGTGTATGGCTGCATTTCAGATACATTTTCCCACATTTGAATGTTGCAGTAATAGGACCTAGGCCTAGCGTTTGAGTGAGCGAGAAAATAAATGTGATAGCTAGCCCTGATCCCAATGACTCGACTGCACCCGCATGGAGAGAAAGAAAACGGTTATTTTTAAACGGACTCACAAGGCTCATTTGAATTTCCTGATGCAGCAGGAAAATTCTCTGCGACAAAAGCATGATCAAGATAAGACCCGACATCTGTATGTGTACTCCCTATCTGTGTCCCAAATGGCACCCTATTCCCTATACATATAGTGCACTACTTGACTATACTTTTGACCCAGAAAGGGCACAGGGATCTTCTCTGCCCAGATGCACAATACTCTTTCATCTTGTGCTCTGGACCAACAACCATCTGAAACCTGCAGGTGTCCACAGTAATTTGCAACACCAGCAGGAAATTACATAAAAAATATATTTTTTAAAGTCACAAAATATTTTTCTGTTGAACTATAACACAGCTGAACCCTCGGTACAACGTACAATTATTTCTAAATGATAATGATTAGGTCATTTATATATATATAATATAATAATCTGCATATGAGGCATTTATCTGATTGCCTCTGCTCTGCATCACCACTCATCCCTCTATCCTTGTTGGATAAAAGAGAGAAGAGGTATAGATTCATCATTTTTCCGCAGGATGACAGCTCTTTGGCCCCGTCAGCCCCTAACCCATCCCCCGGGGCATGGCCTTGGATCAGAAAGCTGCAGCTCTGGCACCAAATGGCACATCCCCCCCAGCCGCTGCCAAGTCCCGGGACCTTATCGCCTGAAAATTACATTCTTATGGTAAGCAAATGTGCACTAAAGCAACCGTGGAGTTGCATGGAGCTGTCAGAGGAGAGAGGGAGAAAGGTCATTTATTTCTAGGGGGTTTGTGAGTAAAATAGACCTTGAAGGCAAGTGGGTTGTATTGGGGTGTGTGTGTGTGTGTGTGTAGAGGGGTGAGAAGGGGGTTATTGTCATGTTAAGCTTCTCAAGGTCGGCTAGATGCTATCTTGAGTGATTACACCATCTCATTCATACAGGGTAATGTACTGTAGGTATGACCTCAACTGAGAGATGGTCCACCTACGGTTTCTGGTTAGGCTATGCAATAAAGCAGTACCACAATAGAGAGTGTTGTTCAGAATCCTATCTAGCACACTTGGCATCAGGGCACTTTGTACGTAGTAGTAAGGTTTCATAATATTGGAACAATAGCCATACTTCCCCTTCTGAAGAATAACTTAATCTATTTGCAAACAAATAGATGTATTTATCCTATATTTAACCAGGGAAGTTACATTAAATTTAACATTTATTTTTCAAGTGAGCCCTAATATTATCTTTCAAAGTGCTCAATCATTTTCCCAGACGTACAGTGTAGGAAAAAAGTATTTGATCCCCTGCTGATTTTGTACGTTTGCCCACTGACAAAGAAATGATCAGTCTATAATTTTAATGGTAGGTTTATTTGAACAGTGAGAGACAGAATAACAACAAAAAAATCCAGAAAAACGCATGTCATAAATGTTATAAATTGATTTACATTTTAATGAGGGAAATAAGTATTTGACCCCCTCTCAATTAGAAAGATTTCTGGCTCCCAGGTGTCTTTTATACAGGTAACGAGCTGAAACTCTTAAAGGGAGTGCTCCTAATCTCAGCTTGTTACCTATATAAAAGACACCTGTCCACAGAAGCAATCAATCAATCAGATTCCAAACTCTCCACCATGGCCAAGACCAAAGAGCTCTCCAAGGATGTCAGGTACAAGCTCTTTGGTCTTGGCCATGGTGGAGAGTTTGGAATCTGATTGATTGATTGCTTCTGTGGACAGGTGTCTTTTATACAGGTAACAAGCTGAGATGAGGGCATTGCGTTCATCCACCTCTGGCCTGCTGGCCCCCCTACCTCTGCGTAAGCACAGTTCCCGCTCAGCCCAGTCAAAACTGTTCGCTGCTCTGGCACCCCAATGGTGGAACAAGCTCCCTCACGACGCCAGGACAGCGGAGTCACTCACCACCTTCCGGAGACACTTGAAACCCCACCTCTTTAAGGAATACCTGGGATAGGATAAAGTAATCCTTCTACACCCCCTTACCCCACCCCCAAAAAAAAAAAAAAACATATTGTAAAGTGGTTATCCCACTGGCTATAAGGTGAATGCACCAATTTGTAAGTCGATCTGGATAAGAGCGTCTGCTAAATGACATAAATGTAAATGTAAATGTAAATTGTAGACCTACACAAGGCTGGAATGGGCTACAAGACCATCGCCAAGCAGCTTGGTGAGAAGGTGACAACAGTTGGTGCGATTATTCGCAAATGGAAGAAACACAAAATAACTGTCAATATCCCTCGGCCTGGGGCTCCATGCAAGATCTCACCTCGTGCAGTTGCAATGATCATGAGAACGGTGAGGAATCAGCCCAGAACTACACGGGAGGATCTTGTCAATGATCCCAAGGCAGCTGGGACCATAGTCACCAAGAAAACAATTGGTTACACACTACACCGTGAAGGACTGAAATCCTGCAGCGCCCGCAAGGTCCCCCTGCTCAAGAAAGCACATATACAGGGCCGTCTGAAGTTTGCCAATGTAGTACTAAGTTTGCCACCAAGTACTAAGTCATGTTTTGCAGAGGGGTCAAATACTTATTTCCCTCATTAAAATGCAAATCAATTTATAACATTTTTGACATGCGTTTTTCTGGATTTTTTTGTTGTTATTCTGTCTCTCACTGTTCAAATAAACCTACCATTAAAATTATAGACTGATCATGTCTTTGTCAGTGGGCAAACGTACAAAATCAGCAGGGGATCAAATACTTAATTCCCTCACTGTATGTATTCATTACTAGACATGAGAAGTCAAACAAAATTTAAATATATTCATCACAGAATGAGACACCCAAGCTGTTGACATTGACAAAAAGATGAACAGTCAATCAAATTCAATTGCCTCTTGACAACCACCATAGAAACCACCTACGCCACACTCTGAACAGGTGAATAGACTCAATTCCCCATGGCTTCTATGGACATTCAGGGATTTGTTTTCGTCAAGACAATTTAAGTTTCATCTTAAGCCCTTTGGGGTTTTTTATTGCTCCATTCTTCAATAGGGTTAGTCATGCACAGAGAAGGTACTTAGAACTTTCCAAAGACTTCTCAGTGGAGCAGGGGGAAACTCACCGTGTCAGAACCCATTGTGAGGGCTTTACAGCTTACACCCCTGGTCCTATGCATCCCAGACCCCTTTTCCACCCAAACTCAAAAGTTTTCCTCAAACATCAAACTCTGGATTATCTTTTGATTTCCTCCTGAATGGAGTTTAAACTCCACAGCTGTTGGGCTTGACAGACTAAGAGAGGGAGGTAGAGAAGGGGAAGGTTAGGGGAGGAAGGAAAAGGTTAGGGGAGGAAGGAGAAGGTTAGGGGAGGAAGGAAAAGGTTAGGGGAGGAAGGAGAGGGTTAGGAGAGGAAGGAGAAGGTTAGGGGAGGAAGGAGAGGGTTAGGGGAGGAAGGAGAAGGTTAGGGGAGGAAGGAGAGGGTTTTGGGAGGAAGGAGAAGTTTAGGGGTGGACGGGGAGGGTAAGGGGAGGAAGGAGAGGGTTAGGGGAGGAAGCAGTAGTTTAGGGGAGGGAGGAGAAGGTTAGGGGAGTAAGGAGAGGGATAGGGGAGGAAGGAGAAGGTTAGGGGAGGAAGGAGAAGGTTAGGGGAGGAAGGAGAGGGTTAGGGGAGGAAGGAGAAGGTTAGGGGAGGAAGGAGAGGGTTAGGGGAGGAAGGAGAAGGTTAGGGGAGGAAGGAGAGGGTTAGGGGAGGAAGGAGAAGGTTAGGGGAGGAAGGAGAGGGTTAGGGGAGGAAGGAGAGGGTTAGGGGAGGAAGGAGAAGGTTAGGGGTGGACGGGGAGGGTAAGGGGGAGGTTAAGGCATCAGCATGCTTCAGTTCAGCTGTCGGCTAGCCAAACCGAATGAGTGTGCTCGCATGCTCCTTAAAAAGACGTCCGCTTGAAAAACGGAAAAAATGGGGAGAAAGCAACAATATTACCCCGGGACAGTAGAGGAAGATGAGGTGGTAATAGCCATCTACGGCCAAACAATATTACCCCGGGACAGTAGAGGGAGATGAGGTGGTAATAGCCATCTACGGCCAAACAATATTACCCCAGGACAGTAGAGGGAGATGAGGTGGTAATAGCCATCTACGGCCAAACAATATTCGGAACAATACTAAAACAGTGTCTTGTGAACAGAAACGTGAGACACACAACACTGCAAACAAGACATGCTCGATGCATGACGTTCTCCAGATCTTGAGCTATGTCTTCAATCATTGGCTATGTCTTTGCGAGTGATGTGTCAAGGACTGAGTCTGCCGCTCTTTTCGTCCTTCTTCTCACACCCCTGCTACTGCTACTACTGCTGCTACTACTACTGCTGCTACTACTGCTACTACTACTACTACTACTGCTACTACTACTGCTACTACTACTACTACTACTGCTACTACTACTACTACTGCTACTACTGCTACTACTACTACTGCTACTACTGCTACTGCTACTGCTGCTACTACTACTACTGCTACTACTACTGCTACTGCTACTGCTACTACTACTCTGTGGCATCGGTGAGGAACAAGCCAGTGCAGTAGGTCTTGGAGGTGGGCCCAGGACCTGCATGGAGATTGTTTCTAATTCTGCACTGCAACTCAGATCACCAGTCAGTACTGGGGGCAGAGGTAGTGCTTGGGGCCGGTGAACAAGCAGTGTTGGGGTGCAGAGAACAAAACCAGGTGCTGTCTCCTTTCACTGGTGTTTGTGCCTTGAAAATAAACAAACATTAATGAACATCAAATATCATTAACTAAGACTACAATAGACTATATAATGTTGCAAATGTTTGAGCGAGCTGAGTTGAGTAGGCCTGGCCTAGCTACTCAACTCTGCTTAAACGTTTTGACTAGCTGGACTTTGCTACCAAACTTTGACTTTGGTGTTACCAATGTGAGAAGCTTATGATTTTCTTTTTATGACAAAATTATGTTTGATCAAAAGTTGTAAAGCTCTTTAGTTGGCATGCATTCCCTGCACGAATATGCTGCTAGTCTAGCTAGCCATTAGCCAGCCAAGTAGATAGCGCTAGCTGACTAGCTATTGTTAGCAAAACATGGCGACTCTTTTTGCCGACTACAATACAAAATACAACAACATACCCCATCCTTTGGTGAAAATGGCATGTTGCTTTCAGTCTTCCCACGCTTCACGTGCCGAACAAGCCAGCAGCAACATTTCTGGAGTAGCCTTTCCACCGGCATCTCCACTGTGGCCCTTGTTTCTTTTCTATGCCTTGTCGCGAACCCTATCCCACTTTTTCGAACAAGTGGTTGGGTCAGACCCCAGCGTCTCCGCAATATCCCTCCATGAATTAGCATTTACATGCTGGTCTTTATATAATGCATGGCTAGAATCATACTGGTGAAGGTACTTCTGTACCTCCTCGGTCAATCCATGCTTGAAGTTGTCGTTCGCCATGTTGAATCCACACAGTTTCAGGCTGAATCGACAAGAAACAGAAACTCACGTCACCCCTACAGTAGACCAATCACGGATGAAGGTGCGTAGACTTCGGCTTCCGAGCTTCGGCTGGCCCTTGAGAAAAAAAGTTGTGTGCCCAAACAGCCGACAAAACCCTAACCGAACTCCAAAACGAACAAAAACGTCACAATACAGTGAGGGAAAAAAGTATTTGACCCCCTGCTGATTTTGTACGTTTGCCCACTGACAAAGACATGATCAGTCTATAATTTTAATGGTAGGTTTATTTGAACAGTGAGAGACAGAATAACAACAACAAAATCAAGAAAAACGCATGTCAAAAATGTTATGAATTGATTTGCATTTTAATGAGGGAAATAAGTATTTGACCCCTCTGCAAAACATGACTTAGTACTTGGTGGCAAAACCCTTGTTGGCAATCACAGAGGTCAGACGTTTCTTGTAGTTGGCCACCAGGTTTGCACACATCTCATCTTTGCAGATCTTCTCCAAGTCATTAAGGTTTCGAGGCTGACGTTTGGCAACTCAAACCTTCAGCTCCCTCCACAAATTTTCTATGGGATTAAGGTCTGGAGACTGGCTAGACCACTCCAGGACCTTAATGTGCTTCTTCTTGAGCCACTCCTTTGTTGCCTTGGCCGTGTGTTTTGGGTAATTGTCATGCTGGAATACCCATCCACGACCCATTTTCAATGCTCTGGCTGAGGGAAGGAGGTTCTCACCCAATATTTGACGGTATATGGCCCCGTCCATCGTCCCTTTGATGCGGTGAAGTTGTCCTGTCCCCTTAGCAGAAAAACACCCCCAAAGCATAATGTTTCCACCTCCATGTTTGACGGTAGGGATGGTGTTCTTGGGGTCATAGGCAGCATTCCTCCTCCTCCAAACACGCCGAGTTGAGTTGATGCCAAAGAGATCGATTTTGGTCTCATCTGACCACAACACTTTCACCCAGTTCTCCTCTGAATCATTCAGATGTTCATTGGCAAACTTCAGACGGCCCTGTATATGTGCTTTCTTGAGCAGGGGGACCTTGCGGGCGCTGCAGGATTTCAGTCCTTCACGGCATAGTGTGTTACCAATTGTTTTCTTGGTGACTATGGTCCCAGCTGCCTTGAGATCATTGACAAGATCCTCCCGTGTAGTTCTGGGCTGATTCCTCACTGTTCTCATGATCATTGCAACTCCACAAGGTGAGATCTTGCATGGAGCCCCAGGCCGAGGGAGATTGACAGGTCTTTTGTGTTTCTTCCAATTGCGAATAATTACACCAACTGTTGTCATTTTCTCACCAAGCTGCTTGGTGATGGTCTTGTAGCCCATTCCAGCCTTGTGTAGGTCTACAATCTTGTCCCTGACATTCTTGGAGAGCTCTTTGGTCTTGGCCATGGTGGAGAGTTTGGAATCTGATTGATTGATTGCTTCTGTGGACAGGTGTCTTTTATACAGGTAACAAGCTGAGATTAGGAGCACTCCCTTTAAGAGTGTGCTCTTAATCTCAGCTCATTACCTGTATAAAAGACACCTGGGAGCCAGAAATATTTCTGATTGAGAGGGGGTCAAATACTTATTTCCCTCATTAAAATGCAGCTCAATTTATACCATTTTTGACATGCGGTTTTCTGGATTTTTTTGTTGTTATTCTGTCTCTCACTGTTCAAATAAACCTACCATAAAAATTATAGACTGATCATTTCTTTATCAGTGGGCAAACATAAAAAATCAGCAGGGGATCAAATACTTTTTTCCCTCAATGTATATGCACAAACTGTACTGAACTGTTTCGGAAGCATGCGTCCGCCTTTAGGGGGGAGGAAGGGGAGGGTTGGGGGAAGGTTAGGGGAGGAAGGGGAGGGTTAGGGGGGAGGAAGGGGAGGGTTAGGGGGGAGGAAGGAGAGGATTAGGGGGAGGTTAGGGGAGGGTTAGGGGAGGAAGGGGAAGCAGAGGGAGGAGTGGTAAGTCACCATATTTATCATGACTGGGTTACCTCTCCTGTCAGATCCATTTAATCTTCCACACACCCCCCCCCATCGCCCCAGAAGCCCTCTCCTCCCTTCTCCTCTCCATGGCTGGAGGCCTTGCCCCCCTCTCTGGAGGAGAGCAGGTTTGACAAATCAAAGTGAGAGCCACTATTAGCATATGAATCCACATCCATGCTATAGCCTAGCCCCCCTGGCCTCACTCCCCCGGCTTACATGTGTCACTTCCTCCTCCAGACCAGATTCACACAACAAGAGGTATTGATCAGTTATTACCAATTTAGAGGTGCAATCTGGGATTGATACATCAATGACAGGTAGTAATTGGTTATTGACGACTATAATAATTTGAGAGTGGTTACATTTCTCCTGCCCAATCCCTCATTTTTGACTGCACTGGGCGTTTAACAATACCTAGTTTTTTTAAGGGGGGTATTTGAAAAGAAAAATGGAGGGGCCTCTTAAAAACTTCTGAGGGAGCTGAATAAGTAATATAATCTGTCAGTTGAAAGGAAGGTTGAAAACATGGCATGGGTCCGTGGCAGCGGGACAGTACAGGCAGAGAGAGAGAGACATCATAACTCATATGTAAAGCCTAACCCTGCCAGTGGGTCCTTTATTGACAACCAAGGCCTTGTATCTGCACTGAAGGCATTAACTACATCCACATATGTAAGGCTATAAATCCAACTGAAAGAGAGAGAGAGCTTTACTTTGGCCACAGGACTTTTGTGTGGAAAACTATAGAGGGTTGAATGCGAGGCTTGAAAAATAATACATTTCCAACATTTCAAACTGCATGGTGTGTGAAAAATTTACATGATCAAATAAATACCAATTTGACACTCATGTGAATACCATTTGACAACAAACTCTAATACAAAACAGGTCTAAACATTACTACATTTTATATATACACATATATACACACAGTCGTGGTCAAAAGTTTTGAGAATGACACAAATATTAATTTTCACAAAGTCTGCTGCCTCAGTTTTTATGATGGCAATTTGCATATACTCCAGAATATTATGAAGAGTGATCAGATGAATTGCAATTAACTGCAAAGTCCCTCTTTGCCATGAAAATGAACTTAATCCCAAAAAAAACATTTCCACTGCATTTCAGCCCTGCCACAAAAGGACCAGCTGACATCATGTCAGTAACTCTCTCGTTAACACAGGTGAGAGTGTTGACGAGGACAAGGCTGGAGATCACTCTGTCATGCTGATTGAGTTAGAATAACAGACTGGAAGCTTGAAAAAGGAGGGTGGTGCTTGAAATCATTGTTCTTCCTCTGTTAACCATGGTTACCTGCAAGGAAACATGTGCCGTCATCATTGCTTTGCACAAAAAGGGCTTCACAGGCAAGGATATTGCTGCTAGTAAGATTGCACCTAAATCAACCATTTATCGGATCATCAAGAACTTCAAGGAGAGAGGTTCAATTGTTGTGAAGAAGGCTTCAGGGCGCCCAAGAAAGTCCAGCAAGTGCCAGGACCGTCTCCTAAAGTTGATTAAGCTGCGGGATCGGGGCACCACCAGTGCAGAGCTTGCTCAGGAATGGCAGCAGGCAGGTGTGAGTGCATCTGCATGCACAGTGAGGCGAAGACTTTTGGAGGATGGCCTGGTGTCAAGAAAAACATCAGGGACAGACTGATATTCTGCAAGGAAGCCACTTCTCTCCAGGAAAAACATCAGGGACAGACTGATATTCTGCAAAAGGTACAGGGATTGGACTGCTGAGGACTGGGGTAAAGTCATTTTCTCTGATGAATTCCCTTTCCAATTGTTTGGGGCATCCGGAAAAAAGCTTGTCCGGAGAAGACAAGGTGAGCGCCACCATCAGTCCTGTGCCATGCCAACAGTAAAGCATCCTGAGACCATTCATGTGTGGGGTTGCTTCTCAGCCAAGGGAGTGGGCTCACTCACAATTTTGCCTAAGAACACAGCCATGAATAAAGAATGGTACCAACACTTCCTCCGAGAGCAACTTCTCCCAACAATCCAAGAACAGTTTGGTGACGAACAATGCCTTTTCCAGCATGATGGAGCACCTTGCCATAAGGCAAAAGTGATAACTAAGTGGCTCGGGGAACAAAACATCGAAATGTTGGGTCCATGTTGGGTCCAAGGAAACTCCCCAGACCTTAATCCCATTGAGAACTTGTGGTCAATCCTCAAGAGGCGGATGGACAAACAAAAACCCACAAATTCTGACAAACTTTAAGCATTGATTATGCAAGAATGGGCTGCCATCAGTCAGGATGTGGCCCAGAAGTTAATTGACAGCATGCCAGGGCGGATTGAAGAGGTCTTGAAAAAGAAGGGTCAACACTGCAAATATTGACTCTTTGCATAAACTTAATGTAATTGTCAATAAAAGCCTTTGACACTTGTGGAATGCTTGTAATTATACTTCAGTATACCATAGTAACATCTGACAAAAATATCTAAAAACACTGACCACCACTGTACATAAATATATATATATATATATATATATATATATATATATATATATATATATATATACACACACACTGCTCAAAAAAATAAAGGGAACACTAAAATAACACATCCTAGATCTGAATGAATGAAATAATCTTATTAAATACTTTTTTCTTTACATAGTTGAATGTGCTGACAACAAAATCACACAAAAATGATCAATGGAAATCAAATTTATCAACCCATGGAGGTCTGGATTTGGAGTCACCCTCAAAATTAAAGTGGAAAACCACACTACAGGCTGGTCCAACTTTGATGTTATGTCCTTAAAACAAGTCAAAATGAGGCTCAGTAGTGTGTGTGGCCTCCACGTACCTGTATGACCTCCCTACAACGCCTGGGCATGCTCCTGATGAGGTGGCGGATGGTCTCCTGAGGGATCTCCTCCCAGACCTGGACTAAAGCATCCGCCAACTCCTGAACAGTCTGTGGTGCAACGTGGCGTTGGTGGATGGAGCGAGACATGATCTCCCAGATGTGCTCAATCGGATTCAGGTCTGGGGAACGGGCGGGCCAGTCCATAGCATCAATGCCTTCCTCTTGCAGGAACTGCTGACACACTCCAGCCACATGAGGTCTAGCATTGTCTTGCATTTGGAGGAACCCAGGGCCAACCGCACCAGCATATGGTCTCACAAGGGGTCTGAGGATCTCATCTCGGTACCTAATGGCAGTCAGGCTACCTCTGGCGAGCACATGGAGGGCTGTGCGGCCCCCCAAAGAAATGCCACCCCACACCATGACTGACCCACCGCCAAACCGGTCATGCTGGAGGATGTTGCAGGCAGCAGAACGTTCTCCACGGCGTCTCCAGACTCTGTCACGTCTGTCACGTGCTCAGTGTGAACCTGCTTTCATCTGTGAAGAGCACAGGGCGCCAGTGGCGAATTTGCCAATCTTGGTGTTCTCTGGCAAATGCAAACGTCCTGCACGGTGTTGGGCTGTAAGCACAACCCCCACCTGTGGACGTCGGGCCCTCATACCACCCTCATGGAGTCTGTTTCTGACCGTTTGAGCAGACACATGCACATTTGTGGCCTGCTGGAGGTCATTTTGCAGGGCTCTGGCAGTGCTCCTCCTGCTCCTCCTTGCACAAAGGCGGAGGTAGCAGTCCTGCTGCTGGGTTGTTGCCCTCCTACGGTCTCCTCCACGTCTCCTGATGTACTGGCCTGTCTCCTGGTAGCGCCTCCATGCTCTTGACACTACGCTGACAGACACAGCAAACCTTCTTGCCACAGCTCGCATTGATGTGCCATCCTGGATGAGCTGCACTACCTGAGCCACTTGTGTGGGTTGTAGACTCCGTCTTATGCTACCACTAGAGAAAGCACCGCCAGCATTCAAAAGTGACCAAAACATCAGCCAGGAAGCATAGGAACTGAGAAATGGTCTGTGGTCACCACCTGCAAAGCAGTCCTTTATTGGGGGTGTCTTGCTAATTGCCTATAATTTCCACCTGTTGTCTATTCCATTTGCACAACAGCATGTGAAATGTATTGTCAATCAGTGTTGCTTCCTAAGTGGACAGTTTGATTTCACAGAAGTGTGATCGACTTGGAGTTACATTGTGTTGTTTAAGTGTTCCCTTTATTTTTTGGAGCAGTGTATATATATATATATATATATATATATATATACACACACACACACATAAATATATATACATACATACACACACATATACTTAAAAAAATATATATTTCCCTTTATTACTTTCCAACCCCACCACCCTTCCCTAATTGGAGTAAACTAGTGAACAACAATGCTTAGGCCTCTACTTCCAGCTTATACATACTATATACATTTTATGGACACGGTCAATTTTACAATAATTCTATTTTGTTTGTTTTTACTCCTGAACTTCCTCTACCCTCAACCTCTCCGATAATTTTCATGATGTCCATCCGGTTTGCTTCTATTTGCCATACAGTATCTTTCTAACTGTTCTTTTATCACAAAAGCTCTCAACCTATAACCTATATACTTACTATGGAAACAGTATGCTTTACATTAGTTATCTTGTTGTTATTAGTTGTTGTTAGTTGTTAATAGTCTCATCCTTCAACTTCATTCAACACCACCCATCTATCTCTTAACACCATCCATATTTGATTTCTATTTGCCATATATTGTTCAACTGTACTGTGATGTTTTACAAAAGTTCTGAACCTTTCTATTCTCATTGTTTCTACAGATTGTAAATTGAAAATAAACATTTTTGCTAAAAGTATTATTATATTATTGATCGATTGACTATGACTTTTCAGATCACCTAATAGTGCTATCTGCAGGGTTAGCTCCAGGTAAATACTGCAATCCTTTAGCCATTCCTGGACCTGTGTCCAAAAACAAGCTACAAATGTACAGTACCAAAACAAATGATCTAATGATTCAGTCTCTTCGCAGCAAAATCTTGTCACGGATTCAGCCGAGGCTGCTCCTCCTCCTTGCTCGGGCAGGCTTCGGCGTTCGTCGTCCCCGGAGTACTAGCTGCTGCCGATCGATGTTTCGGTGTTTGTCTTGTTTGGTCTTTATTGTTTACACCTGTTTCCCATTATGTTGGATTGTATTCCCTATATTAACCCCTGTCTCTCATTGGTATTTTGTGTGTTATTGTTTGTTGTCATTCCGGCAGTTCTTGTATGTACGGGTCTTTGTGCTTTCCTCCCTGTTTGGAGGTTTGTTGTTTTGTACGTTGATTTTACTGTGTTCAGTAAAAAACGTTGCCAGCCGCTCTGTGTCCTGCTTTTGACTTCGCTACCGCATACACGTCGCGTGACAAATCTGCAGAGCTGGGAAGATTGTATCCCCCATATAAATAACATTCTATTGGTAGCAAGAATTTTATATAATAATTTAAATTGAAATATTCTAAGTTTTGAATTCGGCATTTGCATATCAGTTCATAAACACTATGCCATTGAATCGGTACGTCAAAAATTCTCTTCCCAACCATTACTACATATTTACAGTAATTGAGTACACTATATCCTTCCATATCTCAAAAACTTTAGATAAACAATTTGGCTACAAGTGAAATACTCTGTGTAAATGTATAGAAAATATGTGCACTGACATTCAATATCGGTACGTCAAATCGCGCATGCATGTGATTCCGAGTATAACTCTAGATAGATAGTGTGAGAAGCCAGGGCACTCATCTCGTTTTCAACCCGATAAACATTTCATCCATCCAAATGCATCATGTACTCTCTGACTACACTGACATCAGATATGATTAGAAATAGAATGCTTCGTCTGGCTTATGCTGACTAACTTTTAAACTTCTCCTGTTTCTCCAAGGCTCGCCTCCTCCCTCGCATGCATGAGATCAGAGAACATGGCCGCCGCTCCCAGGCTCGCCTGTTACCATCAATCACGCCCCAAATGGCTTCCCTGACACTCCCACTACTCATTCTGCACCGCGCCGGCCTTATGTGACCACCATCTTGAAAATAACCAGTGGAATAAATTGATGTAGGGTGGGGTAGGAGTAGGGGGTAAGAGAATGGGTTATGGGGGTTGAAATCATTGCCAAATGTTCTCTTCTCAACAATAGGATTTCAAACATCATCTGGTGAGGATGACCGTCAACATGTTCCAGGTGGGACGAGAGTAGTGAGTGAGTCCTCTCATCGATATCACGCGGTCAATGTCACAAGCTTCACTGTCCACTTCTAACCTCCCACCTCCCTAGACTACCTCTCCTGTTTCTCTTCCCCCTCTCTCACCCCTGCCTCCCTCGGCCTCCCTGCCGTGCAGAGGCCAGAGACAGATTTACAGCGCCTGTCAAAGTCAGGGATGACAGATAAATTAATCTTCTCTTCATGAGTTTACATCCCTGGCATCTGGGCTGCTACTCTGGCCCTAAAAAGCGGCGGGGTCTGGGAGAGCTGTCTTTTAGAGCTGATGTTTTAATGACCAGAGATGAATTACCCTGTCATGTGAATCTAGTTGTGCTGCCGTTGCTCTGCACCCTGGACAGACAGAGTGATTTCATGGGTTAAGGTCCCCTTGAAGCATCTGGTGGAATCAGGTACTGTCAGCCAGGCCATCCGCCTGTCCTTCCGTTGGTCTGTCTGCACTGGATCTCCAATTTGGAAGATCTTTGTTGTGGAGAGGGGGGTGGTGGTGGGGTGGGGTGGGGGGGGGGGGGTATGCAGATTTGTCAGTCTGTAGAGTGTAGTAGTCTGTGGTCCTCCTGAGTCCTGTATCTAGCGTTCGCCGACACCAGCAATTCCCATTTGATTGAGGCCCATTACCCAAATTGCATGTTGGTGTATGTGTGTGTGTGTGTGTGTGTGTGTGTGTGTGTGTGTGTGTGTGTGTGTGTGTGTGTGTGTGTGTGTGTGTGTGTGTGTGTGTGTGTGTGTGTGTGAATGTAGAGCTAATGTAAATTCACATTCATACACCAGAGTAGCGTGGGTCTGATGGGCCCTGTGGACCAAATCCTTTATCCAACTCAAATTAACCATGTGGGAACCAGAGGTAGTGAATGAGTCTTAATGTACAGACAGGTATATTTTGATGGTTAGGCCTAAAATAACTGTTTTGCTCTGAGTTGCTCTGCAAACTCAGTTTGAGATTTGAATTCTAATCGACGCCATGTTGGCACCATACGTTCCAAACCATAAGTTCTGAGATGGCTAGATTCCTCTGAGAATGTACTGAATATTAGAATGATGTTGTTATTGAACCGGTGTGGAAGATAGCTCGCTAGAGCTCCATCACTGAAAAATGGCTGTAGCGTATGACAATTCTCAGCCTATGCCCAGACAGTATTGTTGACAAAGTCGCTGATATACAGTATGTATAATAATACAACATATTAACCTCGACCTCTTAAAATAGCCCCACAATTTATATGGCGGATACTGAAAACATACAGTCAGCACAGAGTTGAGTTGTCCCTCAGACAATCTGTTCTGCTGATGAAAGCCAGGCCAGATGACTTCCCTGTCGAGGTACTGTACATCTACAACTCTGTGCTGTAATTCGTCTTAAAATTGATGACTGTCACCTGGACTAACACTTCACTGAGAGAAGCCATCAATAGTTTGTCAGAAACTGCACGCTGCGCGAGACGACTCATCAATCACCATTTACATAAAACAAAGAGCTGCTTTCTATGAGAGACTGCCAACCAGCCAGTCAGTGACAGAGGGGGCTGCTGTGAAACCTGTCTCAGATAAAAGGAGCTACTTCATAACCCTGCTGAGACACTGTGCAGGAGTAAGGGGGCCATGTGATGTCAACTGACCAACCCATCACTTTTGGATAACTACCAATGTGCCATACATCAATGCATAAGAGCTAGGAATGATTACTTCCTTATGTAAAGTACAAGGTAGGCTGAGGTGAAAACTAGAGGCCTAAAATCATAAAAGAAAACAGTGCCAAATTAAGAATAAGAAGGCAAGAGATCAAATTAAGGTATTGTTTTGAATTATGAACCAAGAATGCAAAAGGTTATAGTTCAACGCATGTATTGCTACATTATAGACAACACATTGTATACATACTGTTGATATTTGATTTTCAGTGAACTGCAGTACAAAAAGGTTTGGAAAAATGTTCACCTTCCTAATAACCTCACACAACCAACCAACCACACACATACACACACACACACACACGCTAGGAATTCAATTTGGAAGCCATCATCGCGAGCGGCGAGGAGGACAGGAAAGTCATATTGCTATAAAGCTCAGATTATCAATCATTCTGACAGTTTATTGGCGTTATCACTGTACATAGCATTAACATGATGTCTGGCCCAGATTGTCAGGCCATGCAGGGGCAAATGCTAAACGGACCAGGAATCAAATGCACATCCCAAACTACATTCCCTCTGTGGCTGTGATTGCATAGGACAGACTACAGTACAACCGACTACGCCACTGACTTTGACTTATAGGACGTACCGTCTGTCAGAACAGGCGTCAAGTCAACACAGCCAAGCTGACGAGACCATAGATAGTGTCACGCTAAAGGAAATGCAGAAGCTTCCTATGTGTTAATCGCATACCAGTATGTCAGTATAGTACAGTCAGTCCATGCACTATAACAGATTAACAGTGTTGACAAATGAGGTAGAGAGACAGTGTAGGCAGTCTGTAGGCAAGTCTGTAGGCAAGTCTGTAGGCAAGTCTGTAGGCAAGTCTGTAGGCAAGTCTGTAGGCAAGTCTGTGCACTATAACAGTGTAGTGTTGACAAATGAGAGAGTTCGATATATTTGTCTTTTCCTTGCTCTACCTCATCAGACTTCTTTGGAAAAGTCCTTAGCACTCGATTGATATGCTAATACAGCTACTATTCATGAGAAAACAAATTAATACAACCACTTGTGCTATTAAAGTAATTTTTGTGGCTCTGGGAGACTCGACGAGGAAAGCAAATATCCATAATTCAAAAGATCTTGACAGTTAGAAGGTTCTTAATGGACTTTTAAATGCTAGCGCTGTTGCCAAGCTGGCGAGCGAGACCATAAAGCAGAGAGAAATGTCTCCTTGCAACCTTTAAATCAGACGAATGCAGCGCAAACACACCACTCTACCACTGCTGCTTACAGAGAGAAAAATTTAATACCGTTTTTTCCAAGAAATATAAATGGGTTTTTCCCCTCTTCCTGCATACATATTAGACACGCTTGGGTTGTTCTTCGTTTCATGCACACACAGGCCTTGATCATGGATTGGGTAGAGTTGAAGTTGAATTAAAATATAATTTATCATCTTTATGTTCTTATCTCTATGTTAACTTGACTGATGAAAGTCATACAGATTTTGGGATTAACTTCCATCACTCTTGTAGCACAACAGCAATCAATGCACTGGTTTACAGTAAGACTAACACCTTACCATGGCCTTGGTCATAGAAATATAACTACAGGAATGTCTGTTCTAGTCATTTCTATGGTCTTGGTATCCTTTACTAGACAGTGAGTGAGAAGCATCCACCACCCTTCGTTACGGTCACTTAAAGAACAAGTGACGTACAGTTCCCATTCTGGATTTCAAGATGTATCTAAACCATCTCATTGTGCCAACTAAGGCTCTTGATACAGAGTTACAATGATCCATAAAATATTTAGTGCTGTCCATCTGCGATAGTGAACAATGTTGCCCTTTCTGTCCGAGACCAGACCCTACAGTTATCCGTCATTACGTCCTCTCAATGCGCTCTGTTCACAAAAAAAAAATGTGCCTCACAGCATCCCGCCATTTTAAAATAATGATGATATCATCATCCAATCATCCGGTCGTCTTCTGGCATTTCGTGTTCGCTCTGACACGAGCAGCACCATTCTAGCTGCGAGTCAAACACACTGGGTTTGATTGTAGCTGCCGATGAGCAGCTGAACAAACTCAGGGTTCTGTTTAATTTCCAAATCTCTTACACGCGTAGTGTAGTTAAATATAAAAGAATAAAATGGGGCTCAGCCATACAGACGGGAGGAGGCAGAGGCTGTCGAGGTTGCATCATTTCTTCCTAATGCCGTTGCTGAGGGTTTTTAGGCACGATGCCTCGTGCATCTCTATTATGCATTGTATTCGGTTAAAAGATGGAAATCATTGCTCATTTTTTTTGAATTTCTGTGTGGACTGATATGAATGAACAAATGAAGCAACATTTGTCACTAGGGATTCATTATTACCCCAAATATCCAATACTCCACACAATGTATGGCTTCAAAAATCATGCGTTGTTATTGACCAATTTCAAGGCATACCAGCTGTATCAGGACTGTCAATTAATTAGCTTAATTATTCATACTGGTGACAGAGAGAGGGAGGACAGGAAAACAACACGTGGCAGGAGGACACAAGTCTACGGAGGCTGTAGGGCATGTCAGGTAGTCCATACTGAGGCTGTGGGGCCTGTTCGGTAGGTCTGAGCTCTCTAGTCCTCCTCCACAATGTAAATCTCATTAACCCCCCCACCTGTACAGAACAAAACATTAATACAGTGTAACACCCCTGTACAGTACAGAGAGAGAAGGGTGGTAATCCTGGACTAACAGGAGGAATGAGGAGAGAGAAGGGTGGTAATCCTGGACTAATAGGAGGAATGAGGAGAGAGAGGGTGGTAATCCTGGACTAATTGGAGGAATGAGGAGAGAGAAGGGTGGTAATCCTGGACTAACAGGAGGAATGAGGAGAGAGAAGGGTGGTAATCCTGGACTAATAGGAGGAATGAGGAGAGAGAGGGTGGTAATCCTGGACTAATTGGAGGAATGAGGAGAGAGAGGGTGGTAATCCTGGACTAATTGGAGGAATGAGGAGAGAGAAGGGTGGTAATCCTGGACTAACAGGAGGAATGAGGAGAGAGAGGGTGGTAATCCTGGACTAACAGGAGGAATGAGGAGAGAGAAGGGTGGTAATCCTGGACTAACAGGAGGAATGAGGAGAGAGAAGGGTGGTAATCCTGGACTAACAGGAGGAATGAGGAGAGAGAAGGGTGGTAATCCTGGACTAACAGGAGGAATGAGGAGAGAAGGGTGGTAATCCTGGACTAATAGGAGGAATGAGGAGAGGATAAACTAGGGGACTGGGTCAGATCAGTTCTCTTTCTCCCTTTCTCTGTCTCTGTCTCTGTCTCTGTCTCTGTCTCTGTCTCTGTCTCTGTCTCTGTCTCTGTCTCTGTCTCTGTCTCTGTCTCTGTCTCTGTCTCTGTCTCTGTCTCTGTCTCTGTCTCTGTCTCTGTGTGTGTTTGTCTCTCTCTCCTATTACTGACAGACAGTAATGGATGTGTAGAATGAGTGAGGGAGTTCATATTATCTCTGAATGAGATGTGCTTCAGAGGGGGGTTATAGTAACAAAAGCGGACTGCATCAGCTTTGACAATTAACCTAAAATGCAGATGATGTTCAGAAGTATAAAGAGACTTTATCAATGACAGATGGCTCTCATCTCTCTGAATATAAAGCAGTTTTCATATTGAGAGACACAATATTGGCAATTCCAGACTGATTCTTCTGTGATAGAGAGTCCTTCCTTTAAATAAAGTGGCCTGTCCATTATAGCCTTTCTTACATCTTTAAACCAGGGAGCTAAACTCAACTGGCATCAGTCATCAAACAGCCCAGTGAAAATAACCAGCGTGCGGTGCTACAAATCTGATTACTCCATCAGCAGTCAATCAATGGAAAGAAAATCCCTTCAGATGCTCGATGACTGCAGCGCTGCAGAACACTCATTCACCACATCCATCCATCAACACAGAGGTCGACACTAGGTCATCTGTCCTCCATGGTTCCAATATAAACATCATTCATAGCATCCATCCGCTGAAACGATTATCAACACAAAATGGCCAAAACAGGTTGGGATCCAAGGGGATATTGAGATTTTCCTTATGGGATATCAAGTTATGATACAATGAATGTCTCCTGAATCATGATTTATATTCTTAAAGGGGCAATCAGCATTTGCTACATCCATTTTTGGACTTATAAATTAATTATATTTACCCATTGATTCTTGAAGAATGTAACTTATAAATGCCTCATGAGTTTAGTTCAACTGTCGTAACCCATCAGAACCCGAAGAATAAGCTTGTTTTACTCCAATGTTTGTAAACAAAATAAATGTAAGCAAACACTATATAGCCTCAAAACATGATTAAACCTATCATTTTGATATAATCGATGGTCAGTCCTTGCATCAATATCTCTGTCTATTTATTTGAGAGTGGTTACAATTCTCCAGCTTTCTACCGAAACAGGGGCGGAGAGAACGCTATGACTGCTGATTGCAGCTTTAAGGACATTCTGGTGATCAAAGTGATTCTAAATTTTGTTTGTTTCCAGAGTCAATTAATTTCATGAGCCATCTAAATGGGACACTCATGAGCCATTTAAAGGGACATTCATGAGCCATTTCATGGGACTACAGAGTTTTTTTTTCCATGAAGCTCATCATTTTCTACTCCACAAAAAAATAAATATATATATAACTTTTGTAGCCTATCCTATCAACTTCCCTCGCTTCCGGATATTATTTTCAATCCCTAACACCTCAAGCATCCTCCACTGGTTTTACAACTTCAAAAACACACCTCATCAAATAATCAAGAGGTCTGTCTGTCATGTGTCCCCCTGCCCTGATGGCATGCCAACACCAAAGGGCAGCATTGATTTTCTGTTGGGATGGCTTGGATTAGCTCTCTTTAGGGAATAGTTGCATGCGTACGGCCTCAGGGCTCACTATAAAACTAATAATTAATTTAAACAGCCAGTAGGGCCCTACACTGGAAGGATACACATTTGCAGCGAGAGGGGGCTCTGTGGGTGTGTGTGACTACAGTGGCTTGCGAAAGTATTCACCCCCTTGGCATTTTTCCTATTTTGTTGCCTTACAACCTGGAATTAAAATAGATTTTTGGGGGGTTTGTATCATTTGATTTACACAACATGCCTCCCAATTTGAAGATGCAAAATATTTTTTTGTGTGAAACAAACAAGACAAAAAAACAGAAAACGTGAGCGTGCATAACTATTCACCCCCAAAGTCAATACTTTGTAGAGCCACCTTTTGCAGTAATTACAGCTGCAAGTCTCTTGGGGTATGTCTCTATAAGCTTGGCACATCTAGCCACTGGGATTTCTGCCCATTCTTCAAGGCAAAACTGCTCCAGCTCCTTCAAGTTGGATGGGTTCCGCTGGTGTACAGCAATCTTTAAATCATACCACAGATTCTCAATTTGATTCAGGTCTGGGCTTTGACTAGGCCATTCCAAGACATTTAAATGTTTCCCCTTAAACCACTCGAGTGTTGCTTTAGCACTATGCTTAGGGTCATTGTCCTGCTGCAAGGTGAATCTCCGTCCCAGTCTCAAATCTCTGGAAGACTGAAACAGGTTTCCCTCAAGAATTTCCCTGTATTTAGCGCCATCCATCATTCCTTCAATTCTGACCAGTTTCCCAGTCCCTGCCGATGAAAAACATCCCCACAGCATGATGCTGCCACCACCATGCTTCACTGTGGGGATGGTGTTCTCGGGGTGATGAGAGGTGTTGGGTTTGCGCCAGACATAGCGTTTTCCTTGATGGCCAAAAAGCTCAATTTTAGTCTCATCTGACCAGAGTACCTTCTTCCATATGTTTAGGGAGTCTCCCACATGCCTTTTGGTGAACACCAAACGTGTTTGCTTATTTTTGTCTTCAAGCGATGGCAAATTTTCTGGCCACTCTTCCGTAAAGCCCAGCTCTGTGGAGTGTACGGCTTAAAGTGGTCCTATGGACAGATATTCCAATCTCCGCTGTGGAGCGTTGCAGCTCCTTCAGGGTTATATTTGGTCTCTTTGTTGCCTCTCTGATTAATGCCCTCCTTGCCTGGTCCGTGGGTTTTGGTGGGCGGCCCTCTCTTGGCAGGTTTGTTGTGGTACCATATTCTTTCCATTTTTTAATAATGGATTTAATGGTGCTCCGTGGGATGTTCAAAGTTTGGGATATTGTTTTATAACCCAACCCTGATCTGTACTTCTCCACAACTTTGTCTCTGACCTGTTTGGAGAGCTCCTTGGTCTTCATGGTGCCACTTACTTGGTGGTGCCCCTTGCTTAGTGGTGTTGCAGACTCTTCGGCCTTTCAGAACAGGTGTATATATATATATATGTGATAGATCATGTGACACTTAAAGTGGACTTTATTTAACTAATTATGTGACTTCTGAAGGTAATTTGTTGCACTAGATCTTATTTAGGAGCTTCATAGCAAAGTGGGTGAATACAAATGCACGCACAACTTTTCCGTTATTTTTTTATTTTTTTAGAATCTTTTGAAACAAGTTATTTTTTTCATTTCACTTCACGAATTTGGACAATTTTGTGTATGCCCATTACATGAAATCCTAATAAAAATCCATTTAAATTACAGGTTGTAATGCAACAAAATAGGAAAAACGCCAAGTGGGATGAATACTTTTGCAAGGCACTGTAGATGACTGGTCCTCAGTGGAAAGGAAGGAAGAGAGGTTTGTCTCTGTAATATGTTTGATAATAACAGCAACGATGACACTACTGTCTATTCTTCAAATATGGTTACCATACATCCTTGAAAAGCCAGATTTGCACCCGTAATTCTGATTGATTACAGTTACTTTTACAAGTTAATAACAATGTATCCATTGGTACAAAACACAAAGGTCGATGAGATAACTGAAAGCCATGTCGCAAGTTAATTAGGATTGATGGGGTGGTGCTTAACAGGCATGGGCAGAGCAGGGTTGCCATGTCTGCGGTTTTCCAGATAAAATTGGTCTACTTTGAAAACAATGTCGAATCAAATCAAATTTTATTTGTCACATGCGCCAAATACAACAGGTGTAGACCTTAGAGTGAAATGCTTACTTACAGTGAGAGAAAAAAGTATTTGATCCCCTGCTGATTTTGTACGTTTGCCCACTGACAAAGAAATGATCAGTCTTTAAGAGTGTGCTCCTAATCTCAGCTCGTTACCTGTATAAAAGACACCTGGGAGCCAGAAATCTTTCTGATTGAGAGGGGGTCAAATAGTTATTTCCCTCAATAAAATGCAAATCAATTTATAACATTTTTGACATGCGTTTTTCTGGATCTTTTTGTTGTTATTCTGTCTCTCACTGTTCAAATAAACCTACCATTAAAATTATAGACTGATCATGTCTTTGTCAGTGGGCAAACGTACAAAATCAGCAGGGGATCAAATACTTTTTTCCCTGACTGTACAAGCCCTTAACCAACAATGCAGTTTTAAGAAAGAATACCCCCAGTATTATAATGAGGGAAAACAGTATTTGATCCCCTGCTGATTTTTTACGTCTGAGGTCTTATTAGAAGACTGAGGACAGAAGTTCTATTCATACAGGGTCTTCACACTTAGACTTTTCGCAAAAATACCCTCGGCTACACATACATTTACATTTTACATTTTAGTCATTTAGCAGACGCTCTTATCCAGAGCGACTTACATATATATATATATATATTTTTTATTTTTTATACTGGCCCCCTGTGGGAATCGAACCCACAACCCTGGCGTTGCAAACGCCATGCTCTATCAACTGAGCTACATCCCTGCCGGCCATTCCCTCCCCTACCCTGGACGACGCTGGGCCAATTGTGCGCCGCCCATGAGTCTCCCGGTCGCGGCCGGCTGCGACAGAGCCTGGATTCGAACCAGGATCTCTAGTGACACAGTTAGCACTGCGATGCAGTGCCTTAGACCACTGCGCCACTCAGGAGACTATGTACATGTACTGCAATGTAAATAAGTATTTGACCCCTCTGCAAAACATTACTTAGTACTTGGTGGCAAAACCCTTGTTGGCAATCACAGAGGTCAGACGTTTCTTGTAGTTGGCCACAAGGTTTGCACACATCTCAGGAGGGATTTTGTCCCACTCCTCTTTGCAAACTTCTCCAAGTCATTAAGGTTTCGAGGCTGACGTTTGGCAACTCGAACCTTCAGCTCCCTCCACAGAGTTTCTATGGGATTAAGGTCTGGAGACTAGCTAGGCTACTCCAGGACCTTAATGTGCTTCTTCTTGAGCCACTCCTTTGTTGCCTTGGCCGTGTGTTTTGGGTCATTGTCATGCTGGAATACCCATCCACGACCCATTTTCAATGCCCTGGAAGGAGGTTCTCACCCAAGATTTGGCGGTACAAGGCCCCGTCCATCGTCCCTTTGATGTGGTGAAGTTGTCCTGTCCCCTTATCAGAAAAACACCCCCAAAGCATAATGTTTCCACCTCCATGTTTGACGGTGGGGATGGTGTTCTTGGGGTCATAGGCAGCATTCCTCCTCCTCCAAACACGGCGAGTTGAGTTGATGCCAAAGAGCTCCATTTTGGTCTCATCTGACCACAACACTTTCACCCAGTTCTCCTCTGAATCATTCAGATGTTCATTGGCAAACTTCAGACGGCCCTGTATATGTGCTTTCTTGAGCAGGGGGACCTTGCGGGCGCTGCAGGATTTCAGTCCTTCACGGCGTAGTGTGTTACCAATTGTTTTCTTTGTGACTATGGTCCCAGCTGCCTTGAGATCATTGACAAGATCCTCCCGTGTAGTTCTGGGCTGATTCCTCACCGTTCTCATGATCATTGCAACTCCACGAGGTGAGATCTTGCATGGAGCCCCAGGCCGAGGGAGATTGACAGTTATTTTGTGTTTCTTCCATTTGCGAATAATCACACCAACTGTTGTCACCTTCTCACCAAGCTGCTTGGCGATGGTCTTGAAGCCCATTCCAGCCTTGTGTAGGTCTACAATCTTGTCCCTGACACTCCGCTGTCCTGGCGTCGTGAGGGAGCTTGTTCCACCATTGGGGTGCCAGAGCAGCGAACAGTTTTGACTGGGCTGAGCGGGAACTGTGCTTCCGCAGAGGTAGGGGGGCCAGCAGGCCAGAGGTGGATGAACGCAATGCCCTCATCTCAGCTTGTTACCTGTATAAAAGACACCTGTCCACAGAAGCAATCAATCAATCAGATTCCAAACTCTCCACCATGGCCAAGACCAAAGAGCTTGTACCTGACATCCTTGGAGAGCTCTTTGGTCTTGGCCATGGTGGAGAGTTTGGAATCTGATTGATTGATTGCTTCTGTGGACAGGTGTCTTTTATACAGGTAACAAACTGAGATTAGAGGTGCTCCCTTTAAGAGTGTGCTCCTAATCTCAGCTCGTTACCTGTATAAAAGACACCTGGGAGCCAGAAATCTTTCTGATTGAGAGGGGGTCAAATACTTATTTCCCTCATTAAAATGGAAATCAATTTATAACATTTTTGACATGCGTTTTTCTGGATTTTTTTCTTGTTATTCTGTCTCTCACTGTTCAAATAAACCTACCATTAAATTATAGACTGATCATTTCTTTGTCAGTGGGCAAACGTACAAAATCAGCAGGGGATCAAATACTTTTTTTCCCTCACTGTATATACACACAATATAAAATAATACGAAATATAGGTAACAAATAATTAATGAGCAGCAGTAAAAATAACAATAGCAAGGCTATATACAGGGGGTACTGGTACCGAGTCAATGTGCGGGGGCACCGTTTAGTCGAGCTAATTGAGGTGATATGTATATGTAGGTAGAGTTATTAAAGTGACTATGCATAGATAATAAACAGAGAGTAGCAGCAGCATAAAAGAGGGGAGGGGGGGGGGGGTCAATGCAAATAGACTGGGTAGCCATTTGATTAGATGTTCAGGAGTCTTATGGCTTGTGGGTAGAAGCTGTTTAGAAGCCCCTTGGACATAGACTTGGCGCTCCGGTACCGCTTGCCGTGCAGTATCAGAGAGAACAGTCTATGACTAGGGTGGCTGGAGTCTTTGACAATTTTTAGGGCCTTCCTCTGACACCGCCTGGTATAGAGGTCCTGGATGGCAGGAAGATTGGCCCCAGTGATGTACTGGGCCGTACGCACTACCCTCTGTAGTGCCTTGCGGTCGGAGGCCGAGCAGTTGCCATACCAGGCAGTGATGCAACCAGTCAGGATGCTCTTGATGCTCTCGATGGTGCAGCTGTAGAACCTTTTGAGGATCTGAAGACCAATGCCAAATCTTTTCAGGCTCCTTAGGGGGAATAGGTTATTTTGTGCCCTCTTCATGGCTGAACCATCTGGGATGGTTCAAACAGACTTTAGGGGCGTTGTTCGGGGACGATAGATCCAAAATTGCAAGCGGTTTCATGTGACAGAGATGAAAATATCAGTTAGAAATATAGAAAGAGGGGAGATCTAAAGATGCAACAACTAGCATGGGTTCGCATATGACTAGGATTGTGTCTTTGCCTGCTGGACAAAGAACGTTGATTTGAAAATGGAAAGAACAATAGAATATGTTGGTTTCAATGGCATAAGGAAGTGTTTATAAAATAATGCCCTCAACATATGGTCTGATTTTGGCTATAGGCTACTTTGAAACAAGGTCAGACATGCCTCATAAAACGAAATAAAACCTCCAGGTTTTAGACAATTAAGTTTATGGTTAAATAGTTTCAAAATGCTGACTACCTCTGCTCAGATTGCAAGGTGGGTGACGTGTGCGGTGCGCAACAGGCACTTTCTCTCCGCTCTTGTGACCATTTGATCTGAACTCGAGTATGTCAACAGAATCAAGCCTTTATCCTACATTATAATTGTCAAACATGACTAGCGTTTAGCCTATATTTATGTAATTAAAAGTCTCATTAATGTTTGGTTACATTTTATAGTTCTACACTTCTATAGTCCAAATTAAATAATTTGGCGTGATGAACCAACAACAAATGGCTAAATGCATTAACAAGGTAAAGCAGTTGTACCAGTTGCATTTATATTGTCGTTATGGAGACATCTATTGGATAAAAGTTTTCAGGCCTTGTGGGCAGGTTTTGAGTAGTCATTGGTCTGGATATTTTAGCTATACCTGGCAACGTTGAGGTAGAGTAAACAGGCTGCTTTGTGCAGTCTTCACACTCATACCGCATTTTATCCTAAACACAAGGTTGGGACCGTGTATTGAGTCCATAGATAGAGAGATAGCTGCTAGCTAACAGTGTCTGGAGAAGACACTGAACAGCCATGTTGTTCTATCAGACTGAGGTCTTATTAGAAGACTGAGGACAGAAGTTCTATTCATACAGGGTCTTCACACTTAGACTTTTCGCAAAAATACCCTCGGCTACACATGTACTGCAATGTAAACTTGCGAACTTGCTATATCTCTAGCGCTACCTCCGGAGGTAGTGCACGACACTCGACCGACAGTTACCCCCTTCCGAGCAGGGCAGTGGAAACACAATTGTCTCGTTGAACACAACACTCTTTCAGAAAAAATTGTAAAAGCATTTTCCTTATTTTTTAGGCTTGTTTTTACGTGAAATTATAGTAACAGCTTGTTACATTCTGAAATGTTTCAATGTAGCTTTAATCTCAAGTGTTTTTTTGCTTGACTGCACTGAGCCACCGAGGTCCAGGCAAGAAGCAACTACCCAGGGAAATATCAACGGTTTCAGTTGCAATTTGCTTTTACCTCATATAATGACTTCCATTATATTGATAAAATGTTGAATCTGATATAAATCTATGGGAACCTATTGTCAGCTTATTTAATGTGTACGGACAAGAAAATAAACTCTTTAAATGTCTGCACATGCTTATGGATAGTTGCATTATTCAATATTGTAATATGTTTTAGAAGAAAAGTTGCTCGGATTGATAAATAGTTTGTGCTTACTGGCAAGTAGCTACTGTGACATTTATGTTCAATTTGAGCTGCGGACCAAGAACGTCACGTTGCCAGCCACAACAAAAGGTAAGGCAAGGATGTAATGTGGATTGAAAAGTATAAATGTCTTTCGCCACTCCGCTCCTCAGACTCTCCTTCATCTCTGGTAGTGGGAATAGGGCTGAGAAGAGCTCCAGCCTGTAAACAAACTGCATAAAGCAGTGAAATAGTAAAGAAATAGGCCTAATGTTGAATCTGATATAAATCTATGAGAATTAGTAGAGGAAAATGGTAATTATTCTGTTATGTTCAACCTGTTAGTGTGAATCCATGTTTTCTCTGACCAACTAGAAGTGCCCTCAAGTAACCATCTGCTGTAGTTTAGTTACTAAAAATGTCTATGCTTCATAGAAACATATGGATAGAACTGTCATGCTAAAATATGCACCGGAGGTGAAACCAAACGGCCAAACTAGCCAACAGCTGTAGGCCTTCTGTACACCACAGTCCTCCTCAGCCCTGTGAAATCTCTTCTTCCTCTACATCTCTTCCAACCTGCCTTCCTGCCTGCCTGGTTTCCGCCAAAAACTGGACGGTAAAGGGATTTTCCACCACTTTCTCCTCTATTCTCTCTCTTCTCCAACACGTTCATCTGACTGACACAAACGGCTGCTTAGAAGTCTGTTCTGCACACCCTGTTGAGCCTGTCTCATGAGGATCCTGTGCTCCTATTTTCTTCCTCATCCTCCTCTTCATCTTCCTGCTCGCTTCCCCCTCTCCCTCCGTTTCCTCATCCACACACTCTTCCTCCACCTCCTCTCTAACTCATTGTCCTCTTCCATATCTTCCTCCATTGTTTGGTGTTTGTTTTGAAGCCTGTCAGTACAGAGGCAGGGTTCTGACTGCTGAGGACCCCAGAGCCCCGGCACCAGACAGTAGAAGAAAAGAAAGGACTGTTCTCTTTGCCCGGAGTACAAGCACTCTTCTTCCACCACCGCCGAGGGAAAACTCTTTAAACAGCACCAAATGTCTGGACAGACAGAGGAGAGCGGATCAGAGGGATGTAGGCCTATGGTCTGTTGTTGATATAGTCAAGTGTCAGCCACTGATACAGAGTTCACAGAGAAACTGTCTCAGTGGTGATCAGAGTCATGATACATACCTTAATGGGCAGACTATATCTATGAAGGGAAAACAAATAGATAGGGCCTCAAAATGGATACCCAGTTTCACAGGGATAGTATTCTAGAACTGGAATACACATGTCAGCTGCCTAGACACGGAACATGCCGCCACTGTTTCTTATCTCAACATGTAAAACCAAAAGGAATGAGGCAACATACCACTGATGTATTGCAGCCTGACTATTAAAAAATAAACATTCTCAGTCTGATGTATGTCATATGTAACTATAAACACTCTCTTTACTCTTTGATTCTAGGTCATTCCTATAGCTGCATTGTTTTATAGAGAATAGTTATCCATGCTGTTGAAATAAATTGAGTAACAATAAACAACTAAAAAGGTAAACAATCGAGAGAGGGAGCGAGAGAGAGAAAGAAGGAAGAGAAACTCATCCCAGTGAGGAGGAGAGGAGGTATATTCCTTCTCTATAAACCATCCTGTCTGGCTAACCCCTATCAGGCCATATGGAGTGGGGAGGAAGGTGGCTGAGAGGAGGAGAGGAAAGTCAGGGGCTTTTATAAGCCAACACTGCGAAATATGTGATTGAGTTTATCTGAAATGGAAACGGGAAATGTGTTACAGCTGTGCTGAGAATGTGGCGCAGCTGTCCCGAGACAGAAATGGTTTAAAGCCTTCTAACTGGGGTGAGGTAGCAGAAGAAGAAGAAACTGCACCACTCAGCCTGTGAGGTGAGAGTTTGCAAAGCAAGCAAATTAGACGATTTCACTCCGCGGGTGGCAAACCACTGTTAAACATGACTCCCGAGGTTAAAAGGTTATTATTTTAGGCAGCGTTTATTGCGGTGATGTAATGTTTTCTAATAATGATGATGGAGTCCCCGAGGCTTACTGTGGACAGGTCTATAATGACAGGGTTCCCCATGCAGTTTAATGGTGCTGCCATTTATCCTCTCCACTGTCAACATTTATCATGTGGCCCTTGTTAAAAAAAAAAAAAATCACTCCCCAAAATTCAAGAAATGGTGAGGGCTACAATCATCCTCTAAAACCTTGGCTGGGTAGACCTCATGTATCTGTCTTCACTTTTCAACCTGTTCTCTCCAGGAGAGAACTGTGGGAGATGGATTGAGAGCCATGGAGATGAGAGCAACCATATTGCCCAGGCAGGCAAAACCAGGAAAGTAGGAAACTTCTTTGTTCCGCTTCCAGGTGGCTCTGGAACCTTATTTTTCCTCTCCGTTCGGGATGTGTCGATGGGAACCCCCCACCTCTTACATCATTAATCTGGGAGATGGTTTAGTGTGATGGGGGAACGTAAACGCTAGATGAGCCATGGATTAACAGGAGATTTAGGGTGCGTCTCAGTAGTCTAGAGTACTTTCCTCTACACCAGTGTTTCCCCAACTCCAGTCCTCCAGTACCCACAACAGCACACGTTTTTGTTGTTGCCCTGGACAAAACCACCTGATTCAACTCATTGAGGGCTTGATGATTAGTTGACGAGTTGAATCAGGTGTGCTTGTCCAGGGCTACAACCAACGTGTGCTGGAGTTGGGAAACACTGCTCTACATATTCATCTGAGACGGCGCCATGTTAAACTATTGGGATGTGCCCTCAGCTTCACCTTTAGCAGACCATACTATTCTAGTCACCATGTTATTGACAGCTCAATGCCATCCCTAATCATCTCCCTTTTAACATGTCAAAACTTGACTACGCATTATCTCACCAAAAATCGCCTATTTACTAAACATGTCACTATTAAATAATACATTCACGATTTTCCCCATCTTATTTATATGGCCTTACGGCAACATCTGTGGGTTAGTCTTAAAGCATTTAATATGTGTTTAAATATGTAGGAGAATCAAGATCTTAGAAAGTAGCTACAGTACTAGTTTATGCAATATTCACAGACTCAGGCTATGGCTGCTATGAAAATATGTAAGACGTATGGGCAAATTGTTTTGAACTTGTTGGAATAGAAAAAAGGGAGTATATGTCAGCCGCTGGCCCACTCAGGTCAACCCATAAAGAGCCATCAGAGCTCTACTAAAACGCTAAGGAAACATATTGTAGATTCTAAAAGCCTTTTTATTCCACCAAACTTTGTACTAAAACTAACTGGATTTGTGTCAATGGAAAAAATATCTCCCTCCCTCCCTGGGAAGGGATTTGAACTCAATAGCTCTGATGGGGCAACCAATGACGGGCACATGAGGGACCGTTCGCCACATGCCAAACACCAGGGAGGAAAATTAAATCGCTGGACAATATAAAATATCAACAACAACAAAAATTAAATGATGTCATGCCCGTTCATCATCTCCGGCGAGGCAGTGAATTAAGCTCTATTTTGAGGGTGATAATTGAAATCATAGATGTAATCATTACCACTGACAAGTTTCTAAATAATACCCAATAAATCCCATCCACATAGCGGGCGGAGTTGTGACAGCTGGCTGTGGTAAAAACCATAAAGTCCAGAAACAGAATTCCTCTTTCTCTCTCACTCTCTTTCTTCATCAGTCAGTATATCCTATTTCTTTCCCTCTCTGTCCTCTCTCTCCCTCCTGCTCTTCCTCCCTGTGCCAATAAACCGTCAGCCTTCCTCCTCTCCCCTCCAGAGTGTTGGCTTTGTGTCAGCAGTAGGGCCTTCTAAAGGCCTGCCACAGAGAGCTGAAGGCCCGTAAATCTCTCTCTGTGTCAGTGGCACGCCATCCGTCTTGGGATATACAATAAAAAACGTGATGAACTCATAAAAGGGAATGGCACCGATGCCCAGTATATATTTACTTTGAACAAAAGGAACATAAAGATGTTCCATTCCATTCCGGAATCCAACGCCACCACAAGACAGCCTGAGATTAGCGAGCGTTCCGTGGTGGAATGCCTTCTAGAAGGCCGACGGCGGTGTTCTGACAGTGATTTAGGGATGAGTCCCTCTCTGCCATCAGTGGGCTTTTGTTGTGTTGAAACAGAGACATAGATAGGGATTATAAATACAGTATTGGTGAAAGGGACTATACAGCTGGGAGATGACTGGAGGATGACTGGAGGACTAAGGCCTAGCTACGCATGTGCTGCTCCATTCATACTATACAGAAAGACCCCGTTGAGTGACTCTAGCTATCATTCAATAGTCTCAGCATATGTAGATAATCATAACTAGATTTGGGAGTATGCCTCAAATATCGATAAAATCCCTTGCTAGTGTGATTTAAAAAAGGGATCCTACACAGTAATTTGTTTATTTGGATCCCCATTAGCTTTTGCAGAAGTATCAGCTACTCTTCCTGGGGTCCACAAAAAAAGAAAAAACATGAGTAACAAAACACTGATAGACAAGGACAGTCAAAGGTCCTTTGGTCATTAAAGTGTAAGTTTGTCTATCAACAACACCCACATGGCATAAACCCAGTCATCAAAACATAACAAGGAGTATTCTTGTGTAGAAGAGCAAGTCATGTAGGTTATTGGTTGTACTCTTGGTTGGGTCAAGCCCCTGCAGATTTGGCCTTGTATTTATAAGCATCCCGGAGTAGGAGTGCTGACCTGTCCACGTAATCTTATTCATTATGATCTAAAAAGGCAACACTGAGCCTGAAATGGGCCCAGTCTTCTCCATGGTACCTGTAGTGGTTCATTACAGTCATAGTCAGTACTGTATATAAACACAGAGAGAGAGTTCACTCTAAACCAGGACCATATTGCTGCCTCGCTGTGGTTTGGCTGCAACATGTGGAAGAAAAATGTTTTCTATCTGATACAAGATTGTCATCTTACCAAAACAGAGAGTGCATGACTTGCCCGCAAGAATATTTCAAAACAAATTTGGAAAGACTCTACTAATGTTCTCTTCCCCCTGCCTTCCTTTCTTTGAGCGAGCGTTACGTTCATTGAGGTCCCCCTCTCCAGCAGGATTTCATTTGACTAAGTGCTATGGTTCCGTTTACTTTGACACATGGGCATCAGATGCTGATATCAAAACCTTTGATGAACCCTTTCTACAAACAACACACACACACACACACACACACACACACACACACACACACAGTTGTAATGTGTTTAGTATTACAGTTCTCTCCAGGCTATGGTATGTTTTCGTTCTGCTTTTCACACAGCACTGATGAACGTTAGTCAGATAGCAGAGGCTGGCTAACCCTGGACTGAGGTGGGCTGGGGTAGGCCTGGAGAGTATTCTGGAAAGGCCACCTAGCGTTCTATGAGAGCAAAGCCAGCAGGCAAAACTGGCTGTGATGTCATTACAACCAGATTAAACCAGTTCTAGCAGTAAACTAGCTTTGTCTGCTGAGAATCAACAGTTTCACTGATAGCAAACATCTCTACAGACTACAGATGTGGGATCTTAATTTGATCACTCTTTTTCTGCACCGCTTCGTGCTTTACATACATTCACTGAAAACCCACACTAACACACAGTTATTTTAACAGTATTGCACTTTTCATGTAGCCTGCTTTTTGGAAAGCTAATAGCCTAACCATCGATGAAGCAACATTATGTACTAAATGTTCAAATCTTGTTGAGCAGGATTATTTTGCTGTGACAATATAGGTCAAATTAAGATCCTACATCTGTACGTTTGAGGGACAACAAAAACCAATTTTGTTGTAATTATGTCGTTACTTTATGAGTAGCTCATTTGAAACATAATTTATTCCTTTTCCTTTCATTACATGATGGCTGCGTAAGAATTCATAGAATAACCAAGGTCAACTCAGTGTAAAGTGTTACCAAAGCTTGTAACCCTTAGTGTTATTTCCTCCTAGCAGATACCACAGAGTTTCATCAACTACCATGAGATTGCAAGTTGTCATTACTGGACAAAGATGCAAAACAACTGGCGAGAAGAGGAAAACAACAGACTGACAACTCATTACATCCATTCCATCTAGTCCCATTATTCTCTCAATTTTCTCTCCCATCTCTGCACTTTCCCCTGAGTAGTCCATCACTGTGGAAATTGTTCCAATGAAAATTAAAATGGAGTGTTTTCAATAGGACAGAATTGATGTGAAATTGCATATAGCTCCCGATATGAATATATTACTTCCTGGTCGGCCAACAGTGTCTCTCTTATCTCTCTGTTTTAAATCTGTTTGGAGGAACACTGTATTGGCCCTAATTCATGAGATACAAACCTGGTTATACAGAATATTAGTCCTAAATGCGACTGATAGATCAGATATGAAATATATATAAACCAGCGCCAAGTCACACACACGGACGCACTTACACACACACACACACACACAAACAGACACACACAAACACACACAAACACACACACACACACAAACAGACACACACACACACGCACACACTCCCAGTTAAGTAATTTGAAGACTTCATACAGATGGTTTTTCATATTCTTTCTCCCCCCTAACTGACACTTTATCTGCATACTGGTATCTCTGCAGATTGAACACTCAGCCAAGACAATGACAGCCCCTCTCTCCCTTGTCACTTCTCATTTCAGCCCCAGTCTGATGCCCCTTACTGGGCTTATGCCAATAATATTCCCCCCTCCTCTCCTCTGGTTCCCCATCAAACACCCAGTGTCTAGCTCTGATGGAAAAGGAGCACTTCATGTCTGTGACACCCATTTGTCAATTAGCAGGCCCCTTTCCCTGTTGACATACGGAGACTTGAAAGACGGAGCGCCGCCTGTGACGAATTAAGAGAGACAGATGAGTGATGCACACATGGCGGAGTAATACCATAATGTGCTTTAAATATGAATCTAAAACGACATGGATGACAGGCCATACAAGGTTGTAACCAGGGGTCCCCTCCCTACATTGTCTTCCCTGTTCTATTTTCATCACACTACTAACATCTCATGGCGACATTTAAAGCACTTTAGTTTTTTTTAAACATGCGAGTTAGCATACTTGATTTTCCATTAAAATGCAAAACGGCTGCCATAGCTGACGTACTGTAGCCTTATCAGCCTTAACCTACACACACAGCAGCAGCCTGGGTTTATTGGATGACAGTAGATCACATGATGGGACGTCAAGATGGGTCTTGTCCTGGTTAAAACAACACAGTCAGGATGGGTCTTGTCCTGGTTAAAACAGCACAGTCAGGATGGGTCTTATCCTGGTTAAAACAACACAGTCAGGATGGGTCTTATCCTGGTTAAAACACAGTTATATCATTGTGCTGAAGAATTTAAGACTTTGTAGACTAATTTAGATGACTGACTATTGAGACCACACAGTAACCAATAGCTCTATATTGTCAATTTCTGCACATACTGTACTAAGGGGAGCACTTACATCATCAATAAAAGACGAGTGAGATAGTGAGATGTATCTGTTCAGTACAGAGTAGAGGACAGTGATCACCACAACATACATCTGAACACTCCGTCGCAGCAGTGATCACCACAACATACATCTGAACACTCCGTCGCAGCAGTGATCACCACAACATACATCTGAACACTCCGTCGCAGCAGTGATCACCACAACATACATCTGAACACTCTGTCGCAGCAGTGATCACCACAACATACATCTGAACACTCCGTCGCAGCAGTGATCACCACAACATACATCTGAACACTCCGTCGCAGCAGTGATCACCACAACATACATCTGAACACTCCGTCGCAGCAGTGATCACCACAACATACATCTGAACACTCCGTCGCAGCAGTGATCACCACAACATACATCTGAACACTCCATCGCAGCAGTGATCACCACAACATACATCTGAACACTCCGTCGCAGCAGTGATCACCACAACATACATCTGAACACTCTGTCGCAGCAGTGATCACCACAACATACATCTGAACACTCCGTCGCAGCAGTGATCACCACAACATACATCTGAACACTTGTTAGTCTCAATGTCATTTTTCATCTGAACAGAGAGGTGACTCGTCTGTTGCACTGAAACAATCACATAATGTTAGTATTTATTCTCCTCAGGTCTTATATATGATATTACAGCAGGTAATGGATTGAAACCCATACGACAGACACTGGCTCTAGTAGTAACCATTAGATAGTAGTGGTGTCTACAGTGTATTCCCCATCGTCACAGTGTCTCTCACACACACACACCTGACCTGAAACTAAGTGGACAACACAATAATATCCGACCCTGTCCTCCAACAGCTACCTGTCCTCCAACAGCTACATCAGTCTCTGAATGTCACTCTCTCAACACATCGATGAGGCAGCCTGACAGGTTGGCATGGGGATAGGAGATGTAGGTGTGACAGGCTGCTACACCAACTTTATCTCCTGCCGTTATCTGCCCAGCCACACACACACACACACTTCAGTGACAGGTGCTGCCTCATTTTCACTGGCACTCATTGTCAAGTTAGTGGATGAGTGCTGTCAACTGGGCTGACGGATATTAACATATTGTACTGAAGACAGTCCACTGTTTGACAAAGTGTCAGTCATCAAGGCAGTTAGCACTTGGGTTACTTTAGGTGTCACTGAAATGGGGTCACAATGTCAACACACTGGTGTCTGTCTACAGAGCGGTACCGTGAAATGGATCTTGATAGGGGCGAGGAGACACCAAGCGCTTGTTTTGAAGTGATTCATAACAAGGCGCAGAGAGTTCCTCTCATCAGCGACAGACTACATGTTTTACACACAGCTGTGGGACTGGGTTCCTTTGTCCTCAAGGGGAGTTCTTATGGGGATAATTAAGACCCTGAGCGAGCGAGAGAAAGAGCGAGCGAGAGCGAGAAAATAGATATGCCACCACCCAGCACTCTACTTCCTGATTTGTTTATCACTGTCACGTCTACTCGCTAATTTAATTCCACAGCTCCACCCAATCATGTGATCTCCACAGCCTCCATTCATCACAAAGAACGCTTTTATTAAAGGGTCGTTAATTTACGCTATGCAACAGGATCCGTTTTTTCACTATGCCACATGACATGACCAGGAAACTCCAGAATGTACATGAACAAGACTTTTGTTGGTCAGAAATTAAATACTGGCCCTAGATATGAGATGGTGGGAGCTGGAAAAGTAAGATGTCTTGATGACATGAATACAATCAAATGGTTTGTAATCCAACACCTAATACACAACTATCAATCAGTCAATCAATCAATACTGTCAGTCCCAAATGGCTTGGGTAACACTTATCCCTCCTCTCCTCTGTCCAGACAATCCTTTGAAGAAGTCCGGTAATAATATCTGACATCTAAGATTCCCCCTTAACCGAATTTAATATGAATAATTCATTACTAATGTCAGAGATATAAATATTTGATTTTGGACATCAAGTTCTTAATGTGACCTGATCAAGGACGACGAACATAAATGCGGCCCTTGATTTTTTATAAAACCAACACAAATTAGGCCTGTAGCAGTCAACTTCCATGAAGCCGTCTGTAACAGCTAACAAGCTTCCATGTCCCGTATGGAAGGTACACATTACTGTATATTAGAGCTATGCACATGGACAATCTGTCTAGCTACAGTGCCTTGCAAAAGTATTCATCCCCATTGGCGTTTTTCCTATTTTGTTGCATTATAACCTGTAATTTCAATTGATTTTTATTTGGATTTCATGTAATGGACATACACAAAATAGTCCAAATTGGTGAAGTGAAATGAAAAAAATAACTTATTTCAAAAAATTATACAAAATAAATAACGGAAAAGTGGTGCGTGCATATGTATTCACCCCCTTCGCTATGAAGCCCCTAAATAAGATCTGGTGCAACCAATTACCTTCAGAAGTCACATAATTAGTTAAATAAAGTCCACCTGTGTGCAGTCTAAGTGTCACATGATCTGTCACATGATCTCAGTATATATACACCTGTTCTGAAAGGCCCCAGAGTCTGCAACACCACTAAGCAAGGGGCACCACCAAGTAAGCGGCACCATGAAGATCAAGGAGCTCTCCAAACAGGTCAGGGACAAAGTTGTGGAGAAGTACAGATCAGGGTTGGGTTATAAAAAAATATCTGAAACTTTGAACATCCCACGGAGAACCATTAAATCCATTATTAAAATATGGAAAGAATATGGCACCACAACAAACCTGCCAAGAGAGGGCCGCCCACCAAAACTCACGGACCAGGCAAGGAGGCCATTAATCAGAGAGGAAATAAAGAGACCATAGATAACATCTTACATTTTAGTCATTTAGCAGATGCTCTTATCCAGAGCGACTTACAGTTTAGTGAGTGCATACATTTTTCATACTGGCCCCCCGTGGGAATCGAACCCACAACTCTTGCATTGCAAGCGCCATGCTCTACCAACTGAGCTACACGGGGCCTGAAGGAGCTGCAAAGCTCCACAGCGGAGAGTGGAGTATCTGTCCATAGGACCACTTTAAGCCGTACACTCCACAGAACTGGGCTTTACGGAAGAGTGGCCAGAAAAAAACCATTGCTCGAAGACAAAAATAAGCAAACACGTTTGGTGTTCGCCAAAAGGCATGTGGGAGACTCCCCAAACATATGGAAGAAGGTACTCTAGTCAGATGAGACTAAAATTGAGCTTTTTGGCCATCAAGGAAAAAGCTATGTCTGGCGCAAACCCAACACCTCTCATCACCCCGAAAACACAATCCCCACAGTGAAGCATGGTGGTGGCAGCATCATGCCGTGGGATGTTTTTCATCAGCAGGGACTGGGAAACTAGTCAGAATTGAAGGAATGATGGATGGCGCTAAATACAGGGAAATTCTTGAGGGAAACATGTTTCAGTCTTCCAGAGATTTGAGACTGGGATGGAGGTTCACCTTCCAGCAGGACAATGACTCTAAGCATACTGCTAAAGCAATACTCGAGTGGTTTAAGGGGAGACATTTAAATGTCTTGGAATGGCCTAGTCAAAGCCCAGACCTCAATCCAATTAAGAATCTGTGGTATGATTTAAAGATTGCTGTACACTAGCGGAACCCATCCAGCTTGAAAGAGCTGGAGCAGTTTTGCCTTGAAGAATGGGCAAAAATCCCAGTGCCTAGATGTGCCAAGCTTCTAGAGACATACCTCAAGAGACTTACATTTTTACATTTTTGTCATTTAGCAGACGGTCTTATCCAGAGCGACTTACAGTTAGTGAGTGCATACATTTCTTTTTTCATACTGGCCCCCAGTGGGAATCGAATCCACAACCCTGGCGTTGCAAGTGCCATGCTCTACCAACTGAGCTACACGGGACTTGCAGTTGTAATTGCTATAAAAAGGTGGCTCTACAAAGTATTGACTTTGGGGGGGGTGAATAGTTATGCACGCTCAAGTTCAGTTTTTTTGTCTTATTTCTTGTTTGTTTCACAAGAAAAAATATTTTGCATCTTCAAAGTGGTAGAAATGTTGTGTAAATCAAATGATACAAACTCCCAAAAAATCCATTTTAATTCCAGGTTGTAAGGCAACAAAATAGGAAAAATGCCATGGTAGGTGAATATTTTCGCAAGCCACTGTATATCCCTCTTCGCACCCATCCAGTGTATGAGGAATAAGTAGGGAAACAATACCCTGGTCTCAGATCTGTTTGTGCTGTCTTGCTAAATGATTAGCATAGGAGTTGGCAAGACGGCACAAACAGATCTGAGAGCAGGGAAACACTGAATCACCACAGCTGGATGATAGTGGACGTGTTAGAGCGGATCACTTTCGCCTTTCAAAGTTACATTATGGGGATACAAATTGCGCCTACATGTCGACTGCATGAACTTTACACAACTTCGCACCAATTGATTGTACAATGTACACACATATATTTTCAGTTTGTGAGTGTGTGATATGGGGGTTGGAGACATGTTTATTTCTACATTATAAAGAAAAGCTTTTATAAAAAATGGCAACACCGCCATGTTGATCTGAGCCTTGCTGTTGGAAAACCGCCTCAGTGTCCGACTTTCGGCTGTCACAGATGCACCTACCCCGACTTCACTCCTCAACTTCTGTCTACAGTTGGTTGCTTTTGCCTTACCACTCAAACGAGCCCATAGACTACATAGGACTAGGAGTTTTTTTGTTACCGCTGACTGCAACCAACCAGGAGAAACTCAGGGCCCCTGGACACACAGTATAACCATGGCTGTATGATTGTATTGAAGTCAACTTCGATAAATCAATAGGCTTCAAAGGACTGTCTCTCTGCCTCCTGGTTTTCTTATGTTTCTGTCTAGGATGACTCTAAGGTTAGTGAAATTCAAAAGGCACAAGCCAAACCACAAAACAAGTCATCACCCTGATCATATCCTGTACTAAAAGCAATAAGCTAATATATCTATAATGTATCTAATTTAATATATAACATATCTATAATATATAACATATCTATCATTTTTATAAACGGGTTGGTTCGAGCCCTGAATGCTGATTGGCTGAAAGCCGTGGTAAATGGGACCGTATACCACGGGTATGACAAAACAAATATTTTTACTGTTCTAATTACATTTGTAACCAGTTTATAATAGCAATAAGGCACCTCGGGGGTTTGTGTTATATGGCCAATATACCATGGCTAAGGGCTGTATCCAGGCACTCCGCATTGCGTGATGCAAAAGAACAGCCATTCTTACGCACGACGCAACGCGGAGTGCCTGGATACAGCCCTTAGCCGTAGTATATTGGCCATATACCACACCCCCTCTGTCCTTATTGCTTAAATGTATAAAATATTTAGAATGTAAGAGATATGAGTATGCGATCATTCATTATTCAAGACTAGGCTGATCGGAAAATAACATCAGCTTTTGAATGACAACATCAATCAACACATTTACTAAAACATTTAGTCTACTAAATGTTCTCTTACTGTTAACTGTGTAAAAACAACTCAAAACACAACACCAAATGACCAACCAGTCTAACATTATTACATCCATTGAAGAAGACTGCAGTTTACACATTTTACCACATTGTCTTTGTTTCGCATTCAAGGGGGGCAATCGTGTCTGAAACCTTCAGAGTTTGAGGTACTCAGCGAATGAAAAGGCAGGCAAATCAAACTCCAGCCAACACAACGCTCGTTTTTCAATCGCCGCAGTTCATTAGGAATATTAATGCTCTGATAAGCACACATTTATTCACGACACACTGGGCCGGGGCGCGGGACTTAGCAATTATTAACGTGACAGGACTCGGGTGCAAAGCGAATCAATTAAACAAGAAGAATCCACATTTTCAGCACAGATAACTGCCTCAAGACGGCGATGACAAAAAGAGCTCTCATTTAGAGGCCTTTCAAAGCCCTGACAGGTCAAGAAACAAAAGCACCTTCTAACCATCATCTCTCCTCTTTTAGTTGTCATATGGACTTTGCCAGTCCTGCTGCTGAGATGACAGACGGCCGGCCGGCTGGCCCCCCCCCCCGCTCTGAACCGGCTGCCACAAGGTGATTCTTCAGGTCCTGTCAGAAGGATCTTTTATTCTATTTGGCCCCTGCATTAACATGTCACATTTATTGATCAGGCCTTTTATTTGGCCACAGCGTGGTACCAGCCAACCCACCTCTCTGCTGCTCTGAGTGTTTCCCAAATAGCACCAAAATCCCTATAGTGCACTACTTTTGACCAGGGCCGTAGGCTGGCATTTGGGATGCAGCCTGATGTTCTGAGGCTCTCACAGGGTTTTTGATGTCCCTATGTCATGCCAGACCACATAATGGACGTAATGTGAAGATAATAAATTGCACTTAATGCAGATATGGCAAAGACGCTGCCCCTCTCACAGCTATGACATGTAGCTCGCTATGCTGAGTTGGAAAGTGCTAACCATTGCCATTATCGGTGTTTCGGATTTAACGATGATGCCAGCCAAGTACCATGTCAATTCAAAAAGGAACATTCTAAAAGCATGCTGCCTGCACAGAAATAACTAACTGAGAGTCATGTCTACAGAGGGCAGCAGGTAGCCTAGCAGTTAAGAGCTTTGGGCCAGTAACCGAAAGGTCGCTGGATCAAATCCCAAAGCCGACTAGGTGAAGAAGAAAAATATGTCGATGTGCCCTTAAACAAGGCACTTATCCCTAATTGCTCCTGTATAGTAACTCGCTCTGGATAAGATGTAAATGTACAATGGGCACATTGGGATCGTTCTACTGAGATACAGTGCATTCGGAAAGTATTTAGACCAATACTTTCCAATTGTCCGTAGAGCTCCGAGACAGGATTGTGTCGAGGCACAGATCTGGGGAAGGGTACCAAAACATTTCTGCAGCGTTGAAGGTCCCCAAGAACACATCATTCTTAAATGGAAGAAGTTTGGAACCACCAAGACTCTTCCTAGAGCCGCCCGGCCAAACTGAGCAATAGGGGGTAAAGGGCCTTGGTCAGGGAGGTGACCAGGAACCCGATGGTCACTCTGACAGCGCTCCAGAGTTCCTCTGTGGAGATGGGAGAACCTTCTAGAAGGACAACCATCTCTGCAGCACTTCACCAATCACGCCTTTATGGTAGAGTGGCCAGGCGGAAGCCACTCCTCAGTAAAAGGACTCTCAGACCATGAGAAACAAGATTCTCTGGTCTGATGAAACCAAGATTGAACTCTTTGGCCTGAATGCCAAGCATCACATCTGGAGGAAACCTGGCACCATCCCTACGGTGAAGCATGCTGGTGGCAGCATCATGCTGTGGGGATGTTTTTCAGCGGCAGGGACTGGGAGACTTGATGAAAATCCTTGATGAAAACCTGCTCCAGAGCGCTCAGGACCTCAGCCTGGGGAGAAGGTTCACCTTCCAACAGGACAACGACCCTAAGCATACAGCCAAGACAACGCAGGAGTGGCTTCAGGACAAGTCTCTGAATGTCCTTGAGTGGCCCAGCCAGAGCCCGGACTTGAACCCAATCAAACATCTCTGGAGACACTGGAAAATAGCTGTGCAACAACGCTCCACATCCAACCTGACAGAGCTTGAGAGGATCTGCAGAGAAGAATGGGAGAAACTCCCCAAATACAGGTGTGCCAAGCTTGTGGCTTAATACCCAAGAAGACGCGAGGCTGTAATCGCTCGCAAAGGTGCTTCAAAAAAGTACTGAGTAAAGAGTCTGAATACTTATGTAAATGTGATATTGTTTTTTATATATATATACACATTTGCTAAAAAATCTAAAAACCTATTTTTGCTTTTCTCATTATGGGGTATTGTGTGTATTTTGATGAGGGAAAAAAAAACAATTTTAATCTATTTTAGAATAAGGCTGTAATGTAACAAAATGTAGAAAAGGTCAAGGGGTCTGAATACTTTCCAAATGCCCTGTTAGTCAACCTATCTTTATCAGATAAGGTGGTAAAAACAATGAAGGCCATCCATCTACACTGAGTATACTAAACATTTCACCTGGATTCACCTGGTCAGTCTATGACATGGAAATGTTTTGTATACTCAGTGTATATTGATGTATGGTGGCAACATGACTTTAAATAGTACAGTACATAGATTAGAAACCCTTTATGACACAAACAAATCAAAGCCCTGAGTATATTTTTTGTGAAATGATCACAACATCTCACTCAGGTCATGCTGTATCCGGGTCATGATGTATCCGGGTCATGATGTATCCCTACTGATATCCCACCACACTGAGATGACTGCATGAATACGCAAGGCCTGTACGCAATACTATTTATAAGTGATCTAGTGTAGGGGTATGTATATGCCTTATAATAATTTATAATGACTTATTAATGAAGGGTATGATTATATAGTTGTATCTTCCTTGATAAGAGATTTGCCCTAACACAAAGCATCAGCCTACAGGCAGCACTGTGTCCATGGTAGTTTCACGACTCATCTCTGCTCATCTCCTACCTTAGCTGATTGAAGCTGAGATCTAGCCGTCTTGCCAAGTGTCCATATTTTTTTCCAAGGAACTCTGGGATGTCCTCACAGTCGTTTCCAATATAGGAAACCTGTAAAGCAACAACAGAGAGATACACAGTGTGTCAATTAATGGGTTACAACAGCGACAGACTACGACAAGAAATTGGCCCGGGCATTTCTAACACACTGGCTAATTTTATTCCTTGAGGTCCCCATCGTTAGCCCAAAAAAATAACATTTTAGACAGGCCCACTGGGCTAAAGGTGGACCAGCCCATCTGGCATCTGCCCACTAACAGTCCATTTCTGGGTTAAATTGAGAAAGAGTAAATAGCCCGTGGTCGAGTGAATGTGTGTGTTTAAGCTTGTGGAGCAGAGTAGGTGGTATAGTGATCGGTTTACCTTGTTTGTGACCTGAGGACTTGTGAAACAAACAACTACACATTTTCTATCAGCTACACATCCAATAATATTAATTTTCTTGATTGAGAAAATGTTTGTATTCAGGGCACCATTGTGAATGAAACCCTGGTCTCAATTGGGCTCCCCTGAATAAATAAAAGCTAAATAAATGAAAGAATATTGGACATTGAATGTCTTTCAGCATTTTATGGCTAGGCCAATGTGAGAGACCTTCCAGGTAGCCTATGTTTGATACCTGGTCAGTTACATTGTCACTTTCATTTAAACATTCTCTGTAACCTTTCAGGTGCACGCTATGTAGTATATTGATTCTGTACAGTTGTGGTCAAAAGTTTTGAGAATGACACAAATACTAATTTTTCACAAAGTCTGCTGCCTCAGTTTTGATGATGGAAATTTGCATATACTCCAGAATGTCATGAAGAGTGATCAGATGAATTGCAATTAATTGCAAAGTCCCTCTTTGCCATGAAAATGAACTTAATCCCCAAAAAAACATTTCCACTGCATTTCAGCCCTGCCACAAAAGGACGAGCTGCCATCATGTCAGTGTTTCTCTCATTAACACAGGTGAGAGTGTTGACGAGGACAAGGCTGGAGATCACTCTGTCATGCTGATTGAGTTAGAATAACAGACTGGAAGCTTTAAAAGTAGGGTGGTGCTTGAAATCATTGTTCCTCTGTTAACCATGGTTACCTGCAAGGAAACATGTGCCATCATCATTGCTTTGCATAAAAAGGGATTCACAGGCAAGGATATTGCTGCTAGTAAGATTGCACCTAAACCAACCATTTATCGGATCATCAAGAACTTCAAGGAGAAAGGTTCAATTGTTGTGAAGAAGGCGTCAGGGCGCCCAAGAAAGTCCAGCAAGCGCCAGGACCGTCTCCTAAAGTTGATTCAGTTGCGGGATCGGGGCACCACCAGTGCAGAGCTTGCTCAGGAATGGCAGCAGGCAGGTGTGAATGCATCTGCACGCACAGTGAGGCGAAGACTTTTGGAGGATGGCCTGATGGCAGGAAAAACATCAGGGACAGACTGATATTCTGCAAAAGGTTCAGGGATTGGACTGTTGAGGACTGGGGTAAAGTCATTTTCTCTGATGAATTCCCTTTCCGATTGTTTGGGGCATCCGGAAAAAAGCTTGTCCGGAGAAGACAAGGTGAGCACTACCATCAGTCCTGTGTCATGCCAACAGTAAAGCATCCTGAGACCATTCATGTGTGGGGTTGCTTCTCAGCCAAGGGAGTGGGCTCACTCACAATTTTGCCTAAGAACACAGCCATGAATAAAGAATGGTACCAACACATCCTCCGAGATCAACTTCTCCCAACCATCCAAGAACAGTTTGGTGACGAACAATGCCTTTTCCAGCATGATGGAGCACCTTGCCATAAGGCAAAAGTGATAACTAAGTGGCTCGGGGAACAAAACATCGAAATGTTGGGTCCATGGCCAGGAAACTCCCCAGACCTTAATCCCATTGAGAACTTGTGGTCAATCCTCAAGAGGCGGGTGGACAAACAAAAACCCACAAATTCTGACAAACTCCAAGCATTGATTATGCAAGAATGTGCTGCCATCAGTCAGGATGTGGCCCAGAAGTTAATTGACAGCAGTATGAAAAATGTATGCACTCACTAAACTGTAAGTCGCTCTGGATAAGAGCCTCTGCTAAAATGTAAAATGTCTTGAAAAAGAAGGGTCAACACTGCAAATGTTGACTCTTTGCATAAACGTAATGTAATTGTCAATAAAGGCCGTTGACACTTATGTAATGCTTGTAATTATACTTCAGTATACCATAGTAACATCTGACAAAAATATCTCATAACACTGAAGTAGCGAACTTTGTGAAGACCAATACTTGTGTCATTCTCAAAACTTTTGACCACGACTGTACACCTGTCCTGCTGTGCACACAACCGTGCTCAGCTTCAACACGTCCTGCTGTGCACACAACCGTGCTCAGCTTCAACACATTGATAAAACCCCATCGAGTAGACTACATCATAAAGCCAAGTCTGCGCCGCTGCAGTGACGTGTTTCACACTTTATAAAAACGAGTTTGCATTCTACCCGCCAAACAACTACAGTTCCGCAATTGTTCTGCAAAGTTATATGAGTCACATGACAGTAGCAGCCCATGACAATGGAGGCAATGCAGTGTAGCCTACCAGAAATGCACGCAAAACAAAACCTCTGAGCGACACACTGATAACTATCCGACTGTATACTGTTCGTTTATAATTGCATACGAGACATGCAACCTACACTAAGTGTTGGAAATTGTTCACACTTACTTGCGTTCCATTCATTGTGACCATAGATTCGCTGCATGCCATAACTATGATGATGATGACAGTTCAGTTACTAGGCTACCTCTGTGGAATAACTACTGGAGTGGAACTGGCACAGGTCCTCTTCTTATTTAAAATTTTTAAAAAACTATAACTTCACCTTCAGTAGTTTTCCAAAAAGGTCACTGTTTTGTTTGGTTACTTGAGGTTTCGAATTTACTTCTTCCGCATGCTTCCTCCGAATCAGCTGATCGCATGCGGAAACGCGCTATTACTAGAATTATGGCAGCATGCGCTTGTGTCGCATTTTAGAGTGGTGGAGACCTGTCCTTAACCTAAAATGCCATAGGCCTATATTCTTAGTTATTGTTCCTGAACTGTGGTTGGATTTAGGTACGATATAGACTAGGCTAAGAGTTTGAATAAGATTGCATCTGGAACAGGTGATTGGTAGAATGCAAAGCACTGTAGCCTATTTACAATTAATCATGAGTGCAAGCCTTATAGGACGTGGGATTTACATACTTTGGTAGAATGCAAAACACGTAGCCTATTTACCATTAATCATCAGTGCAAGCCTTATAGGACATGGGATTTACATACTTAGCCTACTTACAAACTTTATTTGTTTGGGGTTCACTGGGAACTATTAGCTGGTACTGGTAGCCTGATTCACCTGCAATTGGTATCCAGCAGATCCGACCTGCTTGCTTACATTGCGTTTCATTGGAGTCATTCCACGTACCTTTCTGCCGTCAGGGGGAAATGCCCCGATGATGCCCAAATGCTCTGTCTAGACATTAATATGCCTCACTTGCGATATGGTTTTGGAGACATTCTGAACTTAAAGCGATGCTCCAGAGCTTTTGTAAAATTTAAGCCAGTAGTTTTGAAAGTAGTGCTCACGAGTTAAAACGGTCCCCCGAAAATGTTATACAATTGTGTACTATGTCATCCATTGTGTATGATATGTTACCTCCTGCAAAAAAAAAAAAGGAATTCCAATTTTTACAATATGTTACGAATTTATAAGTGCTTAAGATCCCGGACTGGATCTTTAACTTGAATATCAGCTAGGAAAAAATGTCAAATACAAAAGATGCATTTACTGTATGCAGTTTAGAAAAGTTGCACCCCGCTGTGTTTTGAATAACACATGCTTCCAAACAGAAATATACAATGGTCCAATGGTAATGCAAGCACAAGGTTAGAGGATGTGTCGTAGCATACATCGACTGGAGGCATTGTGGAAACACAGCCGGGTGCAACTTTGCTAAAACTGTGTACAGTAAATGTATCTTTGTATTTTAAATGTTATTTCTGGCTGATATGAAAGTTAGGTTCCAAAGGTTTCCAAAATCGTATCGCAAGAGAGGATTATTAACATTTCTAAATGTTAAAACAGAGCGTCGCGATTGTAGTTCACATTGAGACTGCTGTGGTCCATATGTTCAACTAAGAGCCCAAGAGGGAGGACTGTATGTTCCCTTGGGTTCTCGAGAGCTACCTCTGTACCCAAATATTGGGAAGATCACAGGTTGAGAGCAGTTCATTACTAGTCCACCTAGAAATGGCTTTCCACCAGGGTTGGGGTCAATTCTGAATTTCTGAATTTAATTAAATTCAAACAATGAATTTGAATTGAATATGAATTGGCCACACCCCACATGAAGCCGAATTTGAATTGAAAGAAGTATAATTTAATTCAAACCAATTCAACGGAGACATAAAACTTGAAAATCTCATTCATTCCAGAAATATTTTATCTAAAGGATATTCCACTTATTAATGCAAAGAATACACATACCATTTCAAATATTAGTTTGATTATAACTAAAAGATGTCAAACAGTATTTTTCTTTGTCATAAAATGTTAGATTGTTCCCTTCTATACTGCAGTGTCTGATCTAATGCATATTTAAAAACATTAATGGAATTATGAATTATTATAGATAACCCACAACATGATCTTACAATATTTCCAGACCACTGTAATTATTTAACATTGTTTTAGGAGAATGAGTTAGAATTTTTTTTTCAACCTTATGGTATTGGTAACCATACATGATGTCAAAATTAAGAATGAATAAGCCATTTGAATTTAATTTAATCAAAGATTGTCTATTATATTGACAAGATATTCGAGTAACCTCTCTAACAATGGAAATATATGTCCTCAAAGATGGAAGGCAGGCATGAGGAGGCGAGATCAGGTGGGACCGTTCTAGCCAATGAGAGGGCAGATACGCATGTAAACAGGCCATGGAGATGTATAGAAGACTCCTCTTTGTATCTGTGCCATTATAGCGTCTGTGACAGCTTGGCCAACGCCATTGAGGCTATCTCCATTTTAAAGTAGTCAATTTTCTTCTTCTTCATTGGCTGATTGCTCCCAATTCATAGGAATCCCCACCCAGTTGACTACTTTAAAATGGTGGAAGCCCTCAATGGCAATGTCCATGCTAAAACGGGTTATATCCATGATGAGTTCTACAGGCACAACTCCGATATAAAGTTGTTGGGGGTTTTTTCAGTTTCCAAAATGCCCCATCAGTGCATTCGTAACAACCTAATTACAAAGCTTCTATTCGATCAAATAATCCTCACGTAGCAAATTAGCTATTACATTTGTTTGTTGACCAAATTTGACTCTAATTGACCTCCATACAAAAATTCCTCACCTTGTGGGCTTATTTTCGTGGACAGATTTTGGGCAGAGTAAAACCTCTAGCTTTGCCTCTTCCTCTCTGATTGAATTAAATTCTACTTCCTTTAATTTAAATTATATTCAAATTCTGCTTCCTGTGGGATGTGGCCAATTCAAATTCAAGAATTGAATTGGAATTAAAGAGCAATGTGTACCTCAATTCAGAATTGATGCCAACCCTGCTTTCCACAGTAGATCTTGTTTTTGGGTGATATTGAAGATAAACAACAAAGAGAAACTTTGGATGCAATACTTTAATAGTTTGACGGTAAGAACCGCATGCTCTTTCCTCTCACCTGTGCTATTACTGCTCATCACCTGTGTACCCCTACCCATGTGACTAGTGACCTAGACCTCCGGTGAGAGTGCCTCTAGTGTACAAAACAAGTTAAAATACCCCTAGATAGACAAGATAAACACACAACACATGAGCACATAAACAGGACAAAATGGCTCCTAAATACTAGTTGAACTCATAAAAAAATTTAATAGTGCCTTGTAATAACACAACCCCTGCACAGGTGGATCCGACCTATCCATGTTGGTTATTCAGAAGGTATGTTAGGGACGTCATGTTAGATCCTCCCAGACGCGGAAAATCCTCTATCTACTCTGCCCAGCTCTCGAGGCTCCACTGCTGGAAAACACGCGTGCTCCAGTCGTTACATTTGTAGCCTACTATGTCGCACTATTTCATATTGTAACAATGTAACTGATAAATGTATTGGGTGATCTTTACAATGCAACATTAGTAAACAAAGTATTACGTTTGCGCAGTTTTCACAGATCTGTCATTTCACTTCGGAACATGTTGTTGTTAGTCTTTTATGTCAGGTAATGTGGTTCTATGCGCCCTTTTTAATCTTTTACCTCTGATAAAAATGTGTACCCTATACGTTTGTTCTCCACCGTGCATGCTTTTTCCTGGTAGATAATATAGCCAATTTTTCTAGTTCCATTGACTGAGAAGCTATGATAAAATATCGCTTTGGGAGTTGTCCATAGGCTACTCTTTCAGCAAACTCATTGGATGCAAAAAATAAAATAATGGATGCGAGAGCTTATTCGCTTGATTACTACAGAAAAGTATGTAAGTCATATTTTGCAAAACAAAAAAACAGTCTTCAATATAGTCGGCGACAAACTCACTGGCTGTGCGTCATTGAAAAGGTATTTAACGTTTTTCGGTTTTAAAAGTAGGCTATTACATTTGCATAATTCCAAGACTCCCTATATATGGGAATGGAAACCTTAATTCTAAACCCAATGTAATGTAATATTTTAAATGTTGCCTTCGCTGCCGCACCTCTGCTAAGGAGGCATATAGCCTCGTGCAGAGCTGAAAGTCCACAACATACAGCCCAAGCTACTCTCGTGCTGCTTTAAATAATTATATTTACATATAGGGAGTGATTCATAAACAGGTCGCGGTTATGAAGTATATGGGGACTTTTAAAACGTTCTATTTAAATATCATGAATTATGGCCGGGAAAAATGTGTTTCCATTTAACGGTAATATCGAGTATTTGTAGTCTGGTGTAGAAGCTCATTCGTCATACGGACAATAAAGAGGGGTTTCGCTTGACACTGGGAATTTATGGTTGCCCTTCTTTGCCATAATAACTCACGTATTGTGTCACGGGCTGTCAGCCCTTGCAGAAAACAGTTAGGCTGCTGTTTATCAATCATATATCTTTGCATATTGTGAAACGTTCTCTTCCTGTTCTGCCAGACAGGAATAGAAAGAGAGGGCCGTTTTCTCATTCTTGTTGTACTTCAAAGTCCACAGCATTTAAGGGCCACGGGAAAAGTATATGTGTACGACACTTTCTTGCTTAGTTATGTTTCCACTTTGGTATGTCTACCTAAATAAATATCACAACGTAATTTAATTTATTTATGTTCCTATGTTGTAATTTGTCAGTAATGGATTTAATGCAGTTTTGTGCACACTGGGTAATGAGGAAGGTATTCACAAATTGCATTCAGTATGGCTTGGAAATAAAACGAGTAGGCGGCCAGTACGTTGCAATAAACTTTAGTGAACTATTAACCGAAAAATATATGTATGGCTTAAAATGTAAATAATAAATCAGATAAAAAAATAGACATTAGGCTACAATGTAAATTCATGTTAGATATTGCCTTTATATTCTAGGCCTCAAAATATACAACATTGATAGCAGTTTATGACTATAGCAGTTTTTGCTTCTGCGGTAAGGCCATTCATTATATGGTAAGGCTTCAATAGGCTGCAAGAAGTTGAGTTTCATGTGAATAGGCCTTTAGGCCAATGTTGACATGCAGTGACACTTGAGTAGCCTACAAAATAAAATAATTCACGTCATATTCTGTCTATAATTCCCATATGGTTAAACTATCAATTACATATTTTACATTTACATTTAAGTCATTTAGCAGACGCTCGTATCCAGAGCGATTTACAGTTAGTGAATGCATACATTATTTTTTTCCCTACCCCCTGTGGGAATCGAACCCACAACCCTGGCGTTGCAAACGCAATGCTCTATCAACTGAGCTACATCCCTGACGGCCATTCCCTCCCCTACCCTGGACGACGCTGGGCCAATTGCGCGCCGCCCCATGGGTCTCCCGGTCGTGGCCGGCTACGGCAGAGCCTGGATTTTACACTCTGGTTCAATTTTTTTTTTATAAAAAACAATGTTACCAATTAGGCTATCATATAACTTCAAATACATATCCATAGTTTTCCTATAGCCTGTCATTTTACCAAAATTCTTTGAAGGCCTAAAATAAATATATTTACTTTTCCAGCAGTTTTTCTTCCCCCCTGTGATTGTCCACTCCAGGTTTTCTTGCTCTCCAAGATGACCTGTCAAACGGATTACCACAGAGAGAGATTAATGGCGGAGGCGGGTTGCAATAATAATCGTTTTGTTTGAAGTGACAACTTTGATAGGCGTTGATTTACTTACAAACTGATAGGCTTTTAATTGAGCGCCTCTATCCCGATTGAGATGAAAAGAGACCCGCATTGAAAGGCTGCCCGATTCCCCCTGAGCCTCAATACTGATTAGCCATCTCAGCGGTGAATAGTTCATGGCATTTTAAACTCCTTTTCTCAGCGCTCTGACACACCATTTCTCTTTTATTTATGTTCAGTCACCCCTCTTTTCTCCCTCTTAAATAAAATAAATCATTTTCATTGTATGTAAATAAAATCGAGTTGACATCAATGTAAAATGTCTGGACTACTTGTTTGTTCCCTTTTATTTGTCATTCTTGTTGGGGAGATAACAATGTGCCAGAGGAGAAATACATTTTATTTTTTTTATGATATGTGTAGAGGTACGTTTGGATCTGTGAGGGAAAGTGGTTTGGATCTGTGAGGGAAAGTGGTTATTGTTCGCCTTTGCTGAGAACCCAGGACATCATGTTTCACTCAGTAATGTGCAACTTACATGATGACGTGTGTTGGATACGCGCTGCCCCTGCCCGGAGAGACTTTGTTATGGGGAACTTTGCCCTCCACTAATAACTGCGTTGTTCATATTGGTTATTCAAAAACAATTGAAATGCTCGCATATAGCCTACTAAGCAACACTGCTAGATTGCCATTTAAAACACTTTCTGGTCACATTTCAACCAATTCACATTATTAAATTTTAATGTAATTTTAGCCATAAAGTTTCCCTTATATAGGCTAAACGTAGGTGAGTCCATTACCAATTAATGTCCTTACACAGGAACATGAACATTACTGAAATATAATAGTAGACATTCACTTTGAACTATTTCTGACAAATTAACTAACATCAGAGCACTAAAACTCCATGGCTTGTTTAGTGCCGTTTGGGACACATTCCTCGTTTGAAGTATTTGACAGGGAGGGAAAACCTTGAAAAGGCTTAATTTATGGCGCGTTCATGCGCTAGTTTGAACTAGGAACTCGGAAATCTCCGAATTGCTAACTAGGTGAACGCGGCACGTGTATAAATAATTACAATAGTTAGCAAGTAGGACATGTCCGAGTTCCGACTAGCACATGAACGTGGCATAAATCCAAGCGAATCTGCGACTGAGCTGAGCTCTCGGTCGCTGTGTTTAAGGATAACCTTATACAATGTCTTTAGTTTAGCCTCGCCCTTTCATTTCTGCTCAAGTCAAGATCCTTATTAATTTTCAAATACCGTCCTAAATTCCATGTCAATTTATGGAGAAATCAGGAAAATAAGCATACTCTAGCGCGTTGCAGTCTGCATATTGTCGATGCGTATATACAAATTGAAGGAAGATTTATTTAGTCCAAATTAAGTCTCTTTTCACAGATGCCTCTGTCTTTCCATTTGTCCGTTTCCCCCATGCAGCTATGCTCGCATGAAATCAGCTACAATAGCTGACAAATCAAGGTCGGATTGACAGCCCCTGACAAATAACTGATTGATTGCGGTGGAGCAGAATTGACAGTTGACGGAGGGGTGGAGATGGACATAGAAGTGCGGTGTATATTATAGGCTACTGAAAACATGTGACATTCTCATCCCTCCATCACTGAATTGGTCTGTTCCTGTCAACGCTTGTCTGATTCGAGCTGAAGTGGTTGATCTTCTGGTTGTGGGATATAATTCACATTGGAAAATGTCTGTGTAGCCACATCGCCAACCTATTATTTTACCAAATACCTTTAAATTTTAGTCATTTAGCAGACGCTCTTATCCAGAGCGACTTACAGTTAGTGAGTGCATACATTTTCATACTGGCCCCCCGTGGGAATCGAACCCACAACCCTGGCGTTGCAAACGCCATGCTCTACCAACTGAGCTACACTGTTTTGAAAAAACTTGCGTCTATATACAGTACTTTTTCAGACATTGAAACAAACTAAACAAGCCTTGCCCTGCCCTGCTTCGAGGATGGTGAGAGCGAGCACAACAACCCAACTATTCCTCCCTATCTCCTCCCTCGCGCTGTAAAAATAGAGGAGAACGTCACATCCCCTTGACCCTCCAATCACCTCAGGGTCCCATTTGATTGGAAGGCGGCAAAGGCTTTAATCTCGTACTAATTCAGATGCTTTTGAAGTGAACATTTTTACCAGTTCGTACTTTGGGAGTATAGAGAGCGGACTTGCCGGGAGACACAGAACGCGCTATGCCTATGATGCAAGACGCAGCCACGGATCCGCGATAACATCGCACTCACTCTCCCTGTCTCTTCTTCCTGCGTACCAGCCGCACCTTCTTCTTTTCCTCTCACTATACGGATTATTACACGCAATACCACCACTTTATTCTCTCCTGATTTTCGAGAGAGGTTGTCATTGCTTTTCGCCTTTCTTGATGAATCTGATAAATGCATTACCGACTAATTTCGTGAGAATTAGGACATGATCACATCGCCCTCGGTGTCTGCTCTGAGCAATAGTAGTACTCATCTCGTCTGGGAGAGCATCGACTCTCGGAATAACATCAACAAGCCTTTTCTTCATTCCGTTCCCCCATCGGACCATCTACGGCAAGCTAACAGAGTCCCCATCAAGGTTTTGAGAATGCTTACGGCACGATCAGGACACATTTTGCACCCAGAGTATCTTCAACCGTTACCATCTACCCCGATTAGCCCTATTGAGGTAAGATTTTTTTTTTTTAAACAACTTAAAATAGCTGAATGAATGCGTAAAAGTTTAATGTTTTTGTTGTTTTGTAACCATTACTAATAGAAACGGTTATCCCGGAATGTAGCACAGGAAACAGCATAGAATAAACTACTTATTATATCGAAGTGGAAATGTGGGCTATTCTATTATAGAGAGTACTGGTGAAATACATTTTTATAAATGTAGGAAATGTTAATCGTACTCTTAGAGCTCGGCTATTCTCTCGCGTAAAAGCTGCGCATTGCGCACTACTCTTTTTGGGGGGGTGGGGGTGGGGGGGTGGAGAAGGGCTCGGACATTCTGTTTGCGGGATGCATTTCGACCAAAAGTATAATATTGTTTGAGACTGTTTTTATATTTTTTCACTGCTCAATTTGTAAATATCGGTCTTGCTGTTTTCTCTACAGCTAGATGCCAAGAAGAGTCCGTTGGCACTGCTGGCGCAGACATGCTCTCAAATCGGTAAACCGGACCCACCTCCCTCCTCCAAACTATCCTCTGTTACATCAAATGGATCTAGTGACAAGGAGTCAAAATCCGGTCCATTAAAAATGAGTGACATCGGTGTGGATGACAAATCTAGCTTCAAACCCTATTCGAAACCGTCCGATAAGAAGGACTCGTCCTCGGGCGTTTCGAGTGGAGAGAAGACTGGTTTCCGAGTACCTAGCGCCACCTGTCAGCCGTTCACGCCACGGACAGGCAGCCCCAACTCAAGCACTTCTGCCTCTCCCATGCCGTCAGAGGGGAAGTGTGGAGACAGGGAGGACAAGAAAGATTCAGATTGTAATAAAAATGGCACAACGGACGGATCTGGAACCACTAACAGCCACAGCAGGATAAGCGTGAGTTGCGGTGGAATTAACGTGGAGGTGAACCAGCACCAGGAGACAACGCCCGGGTCCAAAGCCCCGTCTTCGGAATCCTCCTCAGTAACCTCCGTTTCCTCAGCTTCCGGACTGGGGTCAGGACTTGTAGCCCCAGTCTCTCCTTACAAACCGGGTCAGACAGTTTTTCCCCTACCGCCTGCTGGCATGCACTACCCCGGGAGTTTAGGGGCCTACGCAGGTTATCCCCAACACTACCTTTCCCACGGCGGGAGCCTGGTTAACGCACAGTTGGCCAGCATGGGCTGCAGTAAGACCGGATCCAGCCCGCTGGCTGGGGCCTCCCCACCCTCCATCATGTCAGCCAGCCTGTGTAGAGACCCTTACTGCTTAAGTTACCATTGTGCCAGCCACTTAGCGGGTGCTGCCAGTGCCTCACAGCAGTGCCACGACAACGCGATGAAATCCGGGTACCACCACATGTACCCGACACACCTTTTGCACGGCATGCACTCCTCTCCGCAGTCGTTCAGTGGACACCCTTTGTATCCCTATGGTTTCATGCTCCCCAACGACCCCCTTCCTCACGTCTGTAACTGGGTGTCAGCGAACGGACCCTGCGACAAGCGTTTCTCCTCTTCCGAGGAGCTGCTGATCCACCTGCGGACGCACACCGCCTTCACCGGGGCGGAGAAGTTGATATCGGGTTACCCTAGTTCCTCATCGTTAGCTAGTGCTGCGGCTGCCGCTATGGCGTGCCACATGCACATGCCGCAGTCAGGAGGCCCTGGAAGCCCCGGGACACTGACCCTGAGGAGTCCGCATCACGCGTTGGGACTAAGCAGCCGTTACCATCCGTACTCCAAGAGCCCCCTGCCTACCGGAGCCCCTGTCCCCGTCCCCGCAGCTACCGGGCCATACTACTCCCCCTATGCACTGTACGGCCAGAGACTCACCACAGCATCAGCGCTGGGATACCAGTGAAACACACTTGACTTTTGAAAAGTTTATAGTTATACAAATGCAAATATAAAGACTTTTATATCAACGCTCCATCTATGGACAGGATCCGTGGACTGTATTTATTTGTGTCGGTTGAAAGCGGACGATAATAGCTACAAATGGAAGATATTGAGAGACTCAAAGTGCATTATGTTTAAACTGAACTCTATAGGTAAAATGAAAACACATGGTAGAATACTAATAAAATAGAGGTTTTCATTTTGATGTTCATTTGAAATTGCTATGATTGTATTGTTCTTATTTAATGTCTCATTGAAAAGAAAATAATTGACTTGCATGTTTGTTTCTTAAAATCCCAAATTGTCCACATTTTAAATTGCCGTTATTTTTCAGGTGGTATTTTTTTTGTATGTATTCTGGAAAAATAAGAAACAATTTTGTTCCATATTTCCGTGTGCCTCCTTTTATGATAACAACAATACCTACATTTTTAACATGCTATTTCATTAAACAATTTCTGGTTTCATTATGATTTAAAATGGACATTATGAGATGTGCTGATTTGGGAAGTTAATCTTATTAACTGGTTGCCTATACAAAAAACTACACCGTTATTTACAGAGTAGGCTATGTTTTTTTTTTTTATGTTCACTAAAGTGCACTTTATTTCTAGAACATCTCTAGAGTTTAATTTTATTTTTAGCATGATCCATTGTTTTAAACTAAATAATTTGAATTCTTGAAAGTTGAAACACTGGGCTATTTTAAAACTAAACACACACCTTTGAAATCGAATGCAACTAAGATTGGACATTATTTCAACAATAGTGTATAGCTTGCTGAACGTCATGATTGAGTGTGTGAGCGCCGTGTAGTTTGTCTGCGTGTTCTAAAACGGGATACATCCATCAAAGCATGTTTAATAATTGTTGATTGATGATGAGCTTTGACATTATTGCTGTAGTGATTGGATTGAGAAGGTCATTTCCAAATAAGTATTATTGGCTAAATCTAGTTTTAAACCTATGTTCAATGTTTGATGATGCACAAAAATGATGTCTCTTGACATTGCCAGGTTAATAGGGATTCCCTCGAGCAACAAACAGAGCGCCTCCTTTTGAAATGCGTTCATCAAGGTATTTGTTGATCTAAATTGAATTTATAATATGTGTCTCAATATTCACGAGTCATTTAAGATGCATTAATTATGAATATAGCATATCTTACTAAAAACAGATACGGCAAAACTCTATAAGTGAATAATATTGTATAGGATTACATAGGGAGCATTACGCATACCTGATTTTAGAACGTCTCTTTCTATAATCTAAATAACTGTTTCCACTTTGGTCCCACTTCAATATACTTGGTTAAAAATAACTGATGATTTTAGAGACATCCGACTGGGCGCAGACATCAATTTAACGTCTATTCCACGTTGGTTCAACATAATTTCATTGAAATCAAATAACATTGGTCCATACACATATTTAGCAGATGTTATTGCGGGTGTAGCAAAATGCTTGTGTTCCTAGATCAAACAGTGCAGTAATATCAAACAATACACACAAATCTAAAGTAAAATAATAGAATTAAGAAATATATAAATAATGATGTGGAAACAACGTTGATTAAACCAGTGTGTTCCCAGTGGGGTAACATTGGTGTGTGATTCAGAAATTTGTAGGAGACCATTTCAAAATGACATGATCTAGCCTATAGTTTAAACTAAAGATTATCACACAAACTTCTAAATATACATCCGACTATACTCAGCTTTTTAATTAAAGTATAGGCCTAACTAGCCTAATTTATATTTATATAAAAAACTGTGTTGTAGGCTGATTCATTACTTAGATCAAACAGGTTTGAAGTTTTGTGCGAATATTTGTTTCATATTGAAATTCATCAACAGCTGGCCTATAGGCCTAACTCTGTTCGCTGCTCTGTATACAGCCTTTTGCTATGTTCAATACGGCCACACAATCTTAAATTGCATGGTTACAGACACACCATATTAGTCCAGTAATTAATCATGCCTTTATTGCATTTATCCGAGAAAAAATGGCTACCACATTTAAAAAAAGAAATACATAGGCAGGCCTATAGTTAAGCCTATTGATTTTCACATAATATTTCCACACCAGGCCTACGAAATGTCTGCGAAACGGGCCAATGCCCGAGATAGCAATATAATTTTGCGATCAAGAAATAGGCTATATTACTCCAATACCAATTGCTAATGGGTTAACCTTACAAGTCCACATGATTCATTCATGTTTTTAATTGCATAATTGGGGAACTTTGAATTGAAACATAGTGGAATTCATTCAGTTAGCCTTCTATGGTTCTGCTTGGAGCCATTGGTGCCAAACATCAACAGAATAACAGTAGGGTCCCACTGGACACACACTGGTTGATTCAACATTGTTTCCACATCATGTCATTTCAATTAAATGATGTTGAACCAACGTGGAATAGACCTTGAATTGACATCTATTCAACATATTAGCCCAACACATTATACATTTCTGAAATCCTTAAGATGTTTCCTAATCACACAAAATTGAATCGAATTGTCAATGGGCTACAATTAGGCCTATAACATTTTATCTAACCTGCTGTCCCAGTTTCCCAAATGTGCACTGAAAATATGGTTGTCGCTCAGTGTACACAAATGGGTGTGTCATGCCTCCTGTGAATATGATATCAACATTTGTCCTTTTTGTGTGATTAGGGAACATGTTCAAGATTTAAGAAATGTATAATGTGTTGGGCTAATATGTTGGATAGATGTCGAAATGGGTTACAGAAGACAGAAATGCAAAACGTGGACCACTAATTCCGAATTGTAATTGTTTTCATTGAATTAAATATACAATAGTCTATAGCTTAAGGTCTTGTGCCAGCCTTACTTATCAAACACAAATATGTTGTGTCTGAATATATAGTTGACAGGCTTATACATCTTTTCTTCCTGTTCTTAGCTGTCAGTGTAGCTAGCTGAAAATAGCTTCAAGCTAAAGCCAGATATTCTCCTCTATTCCGGCACAAACTGTTGCGAGGCCCAACGTCCCATTTCCTTAATACTGTGTGAAAGAGGAGACGTCACACAGTGGAAGTGTCTGATGTGACAGGCTAGAATAGAGCGCAACAGCCCTATAACAGGGAGCACTGCCACACATCCATCTATTGGCTCATCTGTCCGTCTATAACTCATGCAAATACTATACTCTGGAAATGTTCTTGAATATGAATGAATTAATGAGTTATTTCTAAATTACTTTGACCTCTGAATGATAGCTACACTCATCCACCAAGTCTTTGGTTATTTAGCTGAATACCGTCTCACAGAGATCGCTCTTGTCTTGGTCCACCAGCAGCTATAGTAAAAACCAACTTCTCTGTTTGTTAGTGTGTGTGTACATGTGTGAGTTCGTTTGCGTGTGTGCCTGCATGAGTATGTATGTATATGCGTGTGTACATGCGTGCATGAGTACGTATGTGTGTGTGTGTGTGTGTCAGCGCGTGTGTGTGTCGGTCTGGAGTCCCACACACGCTCTAAACTGATGTAATGACGGTGAAAGGGAGCGATTTCCATTTTTACCCACATCATGGTGGCTGTGTATGGAAGTCCCAGATGGAAGGCAATTTATCATGTGCCCCTCCCCTGGCCTGTCACTGGGGGAACAGGCAGGCACATGTGTGCATGAATTACCAGCACTACCCCCTTCCACTGGCTCACAGTGGGGAGAAGCCAACTAGCAGAGGCGAAAAAGGATTTAGCTACAGCATTAGTGCTTCGTGCCAGTAGTACATTCACTCTGTATTGTACTAAGGCACAAAACTGTCTGGAAAGCTATGAGGTAATAGGGATGGAGAGAACAGTCAGATTATAGCACAGAGAGGTAGGATATTGTTAGACTATATTGTAATATTTATTTACCTTAAAAATATGAAAGATAGGGATACTAGGTGATTAATAATCCATGGTTTTGTGTTGACAAAACCACTCACACCATTGTCTAAATTTGCATTAAAGTTGTTAACACAGAACAATCTGAAAATGTGAATTGATTGTTGTAACTGGGAGGTCGTGTTGGTGACAGTCAGACAGAGCAACAAAAAAAAACACACAGGTCACAGAGGTAAAGGTTAAGTGAGGTTCATTCCCTAAACTGTCCCAGTAAACATTAATTAACTGGCTGATGTGAAGGACAAGGCTTTTACAAGGGAGCACAGCCCCAACAGAGCAGGATCACTGTCTCATCTGTTAGCACAGCATGGTGAGAATGGGAGAGCCTTTGTTGTTGATCTTTGAAGTGTCTGCATATCTATCACCTATCTATCTCCTTACAAAGCACCATGTTAACTGGCAGGTTCTAAACATAAACTGGGTTATTGGGGTCGTATCAATAATGTTTGGGAGTGCTTCTTCAACTCTGAGTAATGTCTCAGAGCAGACATTTTACACGTATGTGGTGGAGGAGGTATGAGTAAATACCTTTGGTAATATGTCATGACAACAATTACTTAGGTATGCGTTGAATAACCGCTCAATTATAGTTGTTTATTCCATTACTATTCTGGTTTGTGTAACAGACCTAGTATTGAACCTGGCTGGTTGAATGACACAATAGATAGTATTAGCCCACCGAGCAAAAGCCTCTAAGAGCTAACACAAGTCATCGGGTCTCGGCCAGACACTATTACTCATCACACAAGCACAGTTCAGCGAACCATATCTGCTACACTAAGTCTGTCTTCTGAGATCCGTGGTCTTAAAAGAACAGGAGCCATTTCAGTGTCCGGACTTAGCAGTGATACCATACCATCTTTCACCTATCCACAATGCACTGGTGCAGGAAACCTGGCAGGCAGGACATCTGGCCTTGGGGAACCCAGGACGTGAGTCACACACCTCACCCCGTAGTCAACCCTCTCTCCTGAATTACCCTCCACCGCTAAAGCTGTCATTAGTGGGTGTGTGGCACAATATGAAGCCATGGCAAGTCTATAGTTTGGGCAACAGCTGTGTCAATACGGGGGAAGCAGCTATAATGTTCTAGCCCCATTCCAGACATAAGACAAAGAGCAATTCTTCTCCTTTATGAGTGTGGTCTCTTTCAGCAGGGTAAGACCACAATGAAAGGGCCTATCCTTGGGAAAACAGTAGGCAACCATGTTTATTATGCTGTTGTTTTGTTAGGTTTAAGATTGCATGGCTATGCTGGATGCATTTTCTGGGCTTCATTTTGTGTGTTGGGCTTCATTTTGTATTTTGGGCTTCATTTTGTGTTTTGGACATCCAAAGGCACCACAGTTGTGATTTAATGTCAAACACCTCATAACATTAGCTACTTATGGACAACCATGTAATATTATGGCCATGGTTAGATTATTGGTCCTGTAGTTTACCTTCAACATGGGTAAAATAGGTCGAAATAGTGACATTTAAACGTTTTAGCCAAATTTAATCTTAGCTGGCACAGTATTAGTTATATACTATATATACAAAAGTATGTGGACACTCCTTCAAATTAGTGGATTCGCCTATTTCAGCCACACCTGTTGCTGACAGGTGTATAGAATCGAGCACACAGCCATGCAATCTCCATAGACAAATATTGGCAGTAGAATGACTTTACTGAAGAGTTCAGTGACTTTCAATGTGGCACCGTCATAGGATGCCACCTTTCTAACAAGTCAGTTCGTCAAATTTCTGCCCTGCCAGAGCTGCCCCGGTCAACTGTAAGTGCTGTTATTGTGAAGTGGAAACGTCTAGGAGCAACAACGGCTCAGCCGTTAAGTGGTAGGCCACACAAGCTCACAGAACGTGAACGCCGAGTGCTGAAGCTCGTAGCGCACAAAAATCGTCTGTTCTCGCTTTCAACACTCACTACCGAGTTCCAAACTGCCTCTGGAAGCAACATCAGCACAATAACTGTTCGTCTGGAGCTTCATTAAATGGGTTTCCATGGCTGAGCAGCCACACACAAGCCTAAGATTACCATGCGCAATGACAAGTGTCGGCTGGAGTGATGGAAAGCTCACCGCCATTGGACTCTGGAGCAGTGGAAACGCGTTATCTGGAGTGATGAATCCCGCTTCACCATCTGGCAGTCCGACCGACGAATCTGGGTTTGGCGGATGCCAGGAGAACACTACCTGCTCGAATGCATAGTGCCAACTGTAAAGTTTGGTGGAGGAGGAATAATGGTCTGGGGCTGTTTTTCATGGTTCGGGCTAGGCCCCTTAGTTCCAGTGAAGGGAAATCTTAACGCTACAGAATACAATGACATTCTAGACGATTTTGTGCTTCCAAATTTGTGGCAACAGTTTGGGGAAGGCCCTTTCCTGTTTTAGCATGAACATGCCCCCTGTGCACAAAGCGAGGTCCATACAGAAATGGTTTGTCGAGATCGGTGTGGAAGAACTTGACTGGCCTACACAGAGCCCTGACCTCAACCCCCTGTCGAACACCTTTGGGATGAATTGGAACGCCGGCTGTGAGCCAGGCCTAATTGCACAACATCAGTGGCCAACCTCACTAATGCTCTTGTGGCTGAATGGAAGCAAGACCCACAGCAATGTTCCAACATCTAGTGGAAAGCCTTCCCAGAAGAGTGGAGCAGCAAAGGGGGGACCAACTCCATATTAATGCCCATGATTTTAGAATGAGATGTTGGAATAGCAGGTGTCCACATACTTTTGGTCATGTAGTGTATGTAATTTACGGCGTGGCTCCAACTTGGCATGTACCTGTGTATTCTCATACTTTCACAGTGTATTATAAACTGGGTGGTTTGAGCCCTGAATTCTGATTGTCTGAAAGCCATGGTATATCAGACCATATACCACAGGTATGACAAAAACATTTAGTTTTACTGCTCTAAATACATTTTTTTTTTTTTTTGGTAATCAGTTTATAATAGCAATAAGACTCCTCGGGGGTTTGTGATATATGGCCAATATACCACGGCTAAGGGCTGTGTCCATAAGAACAGCCCTTAGCCATGGTATATTGGCCATATACCATACCTCCTCAGGCCTTATTGCTAAATATAACACATGAAGGCCCTTGTACTAAATGGTGTCATGCTAAAACCATCCTCTCACAGACACAGTGATTTACGACGGCGGGCAGCGGGCCGTTGAGATAGATATCCACAGCTTCTGTGATTGTAGTAATGAAGCCATAAAGGGAACAGCATGAAACGAAGCAGGGCTCCGGACTGCCGCTTTAATCAGCTCGTAAACACATCCACTGCATCAAGCAAATGACATTATCACCCAGGGCCTACTGAATCAAACTAATCCCCCAGAAGATAGAAATCAACATCGTCAACGGTCACACGTCATATCCATCAGCGTTCTGACAAGCTGGTCCTAGAATGCAGATCTCCCAACTGAGAACCGTAATGCAGACCATTTCACCCTCAAAACAGACTGAGCCAAGAATCCATGCAGGAATCCCTCCTCCGCACGCACACACACACACACACACACACACACACACACACACACACACACACACACACACACACACACACACACACACACACACACACACACACAGCCTTTCAAGAGTGATTTCCTCTACTCATTGATTCTCTCTCTCATCCAGGTAATATGTGAAAAGTGGGATGACATCGTCAAAGCTTTCCATTTACGGCACTCAAAAAACTCCCAACTCGTGCTTTAGAAGGCCTAATTGATGTTATTTGCATCCGCTTTGGGATCTACACTATATCGTCGATATGAGGCTGTTTCACTTCACAAATAATTATGCCCATAATAATAATGCAAATTTTCCTGTTTCTGAAAAATAATACTTTATGAAAATCAGGGCCGGTTCTAGCCTTTTGGGGGAAGAAACACAAAAGACCTGTCAATCTCCCTCGGCCTGGGGCTCCATGCAAGATCTCACCTCATGGAGTTGCAATGATCATGAGAACGGTGAGGAATCTCTACACGGGAGGATCTTGTCAATGATCTCAAGGCAGCTGGGACCATAGTCACCAAGAAAACAATTGGTAACACACTACACTGTGAAGGACTGAAATCCTGCAGCGCCCGCAAGGTCACCCTGCTCACCCGTCTGAAGTCAATGTAAATAGTCCGGGTGGACATTTAATTAATTGTTCAGCAGTATTATGGCTTGGGGATAGAAGCTGTTAAGGAGCCTTTTGGACCTAGACTTGGTACTGCTTGCCGTGCGGTAGCAGACAGAACAGTCTATCACTTGGGTAACTGGAGTCTTTGACAATTCTTTGGGCCTTCCTCTGACACTGACTAGTACAGTGAGGGAAAAAAGTATTTGATCCCCTGCTGATTTTGTACGTTTGCCCACTGACAAAGACATGATCAGTCTATAATTGTAATGGTAGGTTTATTTGAACAGTGAGAGACAGAACAACAACAAAAAAATCCAGAAAAACGCATGTCAAAAATGTTATAAATTGATTTGCATTTTAATGAGGGAAATAAGTATTTGACCCTTCTGCAAAACATGACTTAGTACTTGGTGGCAAAACCCTTATTGGCAATCACAGAGGTCAGACGTTTCTTGAAGTTGGCCACCAGGTTTGCACACATCTCAGGAGGGATTTTGTCCCACTCCTCTTTGCAGATCTTCTCCAAGTTATTAAAGTTTCGAGGCTGACGTTTGGCATCTCGAACCTTCAGCTCCCTCCACAGATTTTCTATGGGATTAAGGTCTGGAGACTGGCTAACCACTCCAGGACCTTAATGTGCATCTTCTTGAGCCACTCCTTTGTTGCCTTGGCCGTGTGTTTTGGGTCATTGTCATGCTGGAATACCCATCCACGACCCATTTTCAATGCCCTGGCTGAAGGAAGGAGGTTCTCACCCAAGATTTGACAGTACATGGCCCCGTCCATCGTCCCTTTGATGCGGTGAAGTTGTCCTGTCCCCTTAGCAGAAAAACACCCCCAAAGCATAATGTTTCCACCTCCATGTTTGATGGTGGGGATGGTGTTCTTGGGGTCATAGGCAGCATTCCTCCTCCTCCAAACACGGCGAGTTGAGTTGATGCCAAAGAGCTCCATTTTGGTCTCATCTGACCACAACACAGTTCTCCTCTGAATCATTCAGATGTTCATTGGCAAACTTCAGACGGGTGAGCAGGGTGACCTTGCGGGCGCTGCAGGATTTCAGTCCTTCACAGTGTAGTGTGTTACCAATTGTTTTCTTGGTGACTATGGTCCCAGCTGCCTTGAGATCATTGACAAGATCCTCCCGTGTAGAGATTCCTCACGTTCTCATGATCATTGCAACTCCATGAGGTGAGATCTTGCATGGAGCCCCAGGCCGAGGGAGATTGACAGGTCTTTTGTGTTTCTTCCATTTGCGAATAATCGCACCAACTGTTGTCACCTTCTCACCAAGCTGCTTGGCGATGGTCTTATAGCCCATTCCAGCCTTGTGTAGGTCTACAATCTTGTCCCTGACATCCTTGGAGAGCTCTTTGGTCTTGGCCATGGTGGAGAGTTTGAAATCTGATTGATTGATTGCTTCTGTAGACAGGTGTCTTTTATACAGGTAACAAGCTGAGATTAGGAGTACTCCCTTTAAGAGTGTGCTCCTAATCTCAGCTCGTTACCTGTATAAAAGACACCTGGGAGCCAGAAATCTTTCTGATTGAGAGGGGGTCAAATACTTATTTCCCTCATTAAAATGCAAATCAATTAATAACATTTTTGACATGCGTTTTTCTGGATTTTTGTTGTTATTCTGTCTCTCACTGTTCAAATAAACCTACCATTAAAATTATAGACTGATCATTTATTTGTCAGTTGGCAAACGTACAAAATCAGCAGGGGATCAAATACTTTTTTCCCTCACTGTATATAGGTCCTGGATGGCAGGAAGCTTGGCCCCAGTGATGTACTGGGCAGTACGCACTACCCTCTGTAGCGCCTTACGGTCGGATGCCAAGCAGTTGCCATAGCAGACGGTGATGCAACCGGTCAGGATGCTCTCGGTGGTGCAGCTGTAGATCTGGGGACCAATGCCAAATCTTTTCAGTCTCTTGAGGGGGAAAAAGGTGTTGTCGTGCCCTCTTCACGACTGTCTTGGTGTGTTTGGACCATAATCTGCTAAATAACTAAAATGTAAATGTAATAATAGTTTGTTGGTGATATGGACACCAAGGAACTTGAAACTCTCGACCCGCTCCACTACAGCCCTGTCGATGTGAAGGGGTGCGTGTTCGGCCCTCCTTTTCCTGTAGTCCAAGATCAGCTCCTTTGTCTTGCTCACGTTGAGGGAGAGGTTGTTGTCCTGGCACCACACTGCCAGGTCTCTGACCTCCTCCCTATAGGCTGACTCATCGTTGTCGGTGATCAGGCCTACCATTGTTGTGTCGTCAGCAATCTTAATGATGGTGTTGGAGTTGTGCTTGGCCACGCAGTCGTGGGTGAACAGGGAGTACAGGAGGGGACTAAGCACGCACCCCTGAGGGGCCCCCGTGTTGAGGATCAGTGTGGCAGATGTGTTGTTGCCTACCCTTACCACCTGGGGCGGCCCGTCAGGAAGTCCAGGATCCAGTTGCAGAGGGAGGTGTTTAGTCCCAGGGTCTTTAGCTTAGTGATGAGCTTTGTGGGCACTATGGTGTTGAACGCTGAGCTGTAGTCAATGAACAGCATTCTCACATAGGTGTTCCTTTTGTCCAGGTGGAAAAGGGCAGTGTGGAGTGCGACTTGAGTCACCTGTGGATCTGTTGGGGCGGTATGCAAATTGGAGTGGATCTAGGATTTCCGGGATGATGGTGTTGATGTGAGCCATGACCAGCCTTTCAAAGCACTTCATGGCTACCGACGTGAGTGCTACGGGGCGGTAGTCATTTAGGCAGGTTACCTTCCCTTTCTTGGGCACAGGGACTATGGTGGTCTGCTTGAAACTTGTAGGTATTACAGACTCGGTCAGGGAGAGTTTGAAAATGTCAGTGAAGACACTTGCCAGTTGGTCCGCGCATGCTCTGAGTACACGTCCTGGTAATCTGTCTGGCCCCGCGGCCTTGTGAATGTTGACCTGTTTAAAGGTCTTGCTGGTGTCCGCAACAGCTGGTGCTCTCATGCATGCTTCAGTGTTGCTTGCCTCGAAGTGAGCATAAAAGGCATTTAGCTCATCTGGTAGGCTCGCATCACTGGGCAGCTCGTTGCTGGGTTTCCCTTTGTAGTCCGTAATAGTTTGCAAGCCCTGCCACATCAGATGAGTGTCAGAGCCGGTGTAGTAGGATTCAATCTTAGTCCTGTATTGACGCTTTGCCTGTTTGATGGTTTGTCTGCGGGCATAGCGGGATTTCTTATTAGTGTCCCGCTCCTTGAAAGCGGCAGCTCTAGCCTTTAGCTCGGTGCGGATGTAGCCTGTAATCCATGGCTTCTGGTTGGGATATGTACGTATGGTCACTGTGGGGATGACGTCGTCGATGCACTTATTGATGAAGCCGGTGACTGAGGTGGTATACTCCTCAATGCCATTAGCTGAATCCCGGAACATATTCCTGTCTGTGCTAGCAAAACAGTCCTGTAGTGTAGCATCCGCGTCATCTGACCACTTCCATATTGAGCGAGTCACTGGTACTTTCTGCTTTAGTTTTTGCTTGTTAGCAGGAATCAGGAGGATAGAATTATGGTCAGATTTGCCAAATGGAGGGCGAGGGAGAGCTTTGTATGCATCTCTGTGTGTGGAGTAAAGGTGGTCTAGAGTTTTTTCCCCTCTGGTTGCACATGTGACATGCTGGTAGAAATTAGGTAAAAACTGATTTACGTTTGCCTGTATTAAAGTCCCCGGCCACTAGGAGCGCCGCTTCTGGATGAGCATTTTCTTGTTTGCTTATGGCCTTATACAGCTCGTTGAGTGCGGTCTTACTGCCAGCATCGGTTTGTGGTGGTAAATAGACGGCTATGAAAAATGGTAGATAGTGTGGCCTACAGCTTATCATGAGGTACTCTACCTCAGGCGAGCAATACCTCAAGACTACCTTAATATTAGACATCGCGCACCAGCTGTTATTGACAAATAGACACACACCCCCACCCCTCGTCTTACCGGAAGTAGCTGTTCTGTCCTGCCGATGCACGGAAAACCCAGCCAAATGTATATTATCCATGACGTCGTTCAACCACGACTCTGTGAAACATAAGATATTACACTCTTTAATGTCCCGTTGGTAGGACAGTCTCGAACAGAGATCATCCAGTTTATTTCCCAGTGATTGCACGTTGGCCAAAAGAACAGATGGTAGAGGCGGGTCACCCACTCGCCGATTAATTCTAACAAGGCACCCTGATCTCCGCCCCCTGTATTTCCGTATTTCTTCACGCGAATGACGGGGATTTGGGCCTAGTCTCGGAGAAGCAGTATGTCCTTCACGTCGGACTCATTAAAGAAAACATCTTTGTCCAGTTCGAGGTGAGTTATCGATGTTCTGACATCCAGAAGCTATTTTCGGTCATAAGAGACGGTAGCAGCAACATTATGTACAAAATATGTTACAAACAATGCGAAAAAACACACAAGATAGCACAATTGGTTAGGAGCCCGTAAAACGGCAGCCATCCCCTCTGGCGCCATTATTAAATCTGGAGCAGAGGACTGGAGCAGAGCACCAGTCATCTCCCTTCTACTACCAAGTTGAATGAGATCCAGATAATGTATATCTTTATATCTATCTAGGAGAGAGAGTTAATGTTTTCTTTCCTGATCAGACGAATCAGGATCGTTACAAATTCATAGTAACACGTATTCTTCATTATATTCCTGATTAGATGTATTTTTGTGATTAACACATCTTATGCAGTTTTATTTTAGAATATTTAACTTTTTTATGTAGCGTAGTCAGATTATTTTTGTGATATTGATACAAATAATGGCTGACCACATGGAAACATGCTGCATGGGAGTTGCCGTTGTCTGGGCTGATGCTAAAACATTCTACTTCCTGGTTCTACTTCCTGATTCTCTCCAGACCTCTGTAGCAGGAGCCAAGTATGAAAGAGGGAATAAACAGAGCAGAAATATACAACAGCCATGTGATTTATAAGAGCCATATTTATCAAGTTGATATAACCTATTCAACTATTACACATTACTTTAGCGATTCATTCACGTCAGACTTCAAGACGATACACCCAACACACACACACACACACACACACACCACTGCCAACAACACTACACAAACCTCCCTTCTCCCTACACTCCAATGGATTCCAATAGAGACTTCTCAGAGGAAATAAGAGCAGGGAAGATGGGGGTATTTTTCAACTCATCCACATGCTGTAAGTGATGACGCTGCAATGTATCACACATTGATCTGAGTCTGAGCACCGTATGAGGGAGCAGAGGGTATTAAACAGACTAATGGGGCTGACTGGGAGACAAATAGGGCCAGACACACAGCTATACATACACACTGCCCCAGGAAATACCAAGCTACGCATCACTTTACGGCTCTAATGTATTTAAGTGTTAACTGTGAAATTGAAGCTCAAATTACCTACCAATCCTGTTGTTGTTGGTGGTGCATTTTAGTGTGTGGAGAGACAATATAGTAGCGACATCATAGGAGGTCATAACAAGCTACGCTAGCAGGTGTTTCTGCATTACAATAAAGCAATTACCTATTTGGAGGAACATGTTAACTGAATGAGGAAGAGTTTAGTTGTGGGAATGATGTGTTGTCTTCCAGGTAATTTATTAAAGAGAGTTTCTGTCATGTATAAACAGGAACTAAACGTAAATGCAATACTTTCCAGACAGAATTGAGAAACTGTATTATCGCGATACATATTCTTGAGGAGATTCCATTAGGCTCCAGTAGGTAGATGAAAGAGAACATTTACTGGAGAATGTATAAATTATTACATCGAGCCTCACTGAGTAACAGCAACCAGGGTGGTTGGTGTTTTGGAGATGTTCATATTGTCATAGTTAAATCACAATAGTTCAGATAAAGATCACACTTGGGACCAGCAAACATTGACTTTGTTCTTATTAACGTTATTGTTATTGTTAAAACGTCCCGCTTCAGTCAGCTGATTCTAGCCATCCCTTCTGGTTAGTTCTAGTCGGGCAGAGTAGTCTCCCATTCAGAGGACCCCCACTTTTGTCTTACTGGTCAAGGTCACGCCAAATACTTATCACTACATCTCGTTTGGCCTATCAGTGGCCTTGATTCCTGGGACTTCAGTTTCAGTTAGTCTATGACCCCAGCACACTGTGTGGTCAGAAACGTGCTTTCCCCATCCTGATGAGCACTTCCACAGTTTCCCTCCTGCTGAACTTTTCCTCCTGTGGACTGAATCCCTGTATGTCTGATCTTTAATTGTGTGTGCATCTAACCGACCACATAGTTAATGTCAGTTATCACTGGACATGATTCTCAGTTATCTGAACCATGTGTGGTCAGATGTGTGTGTGATGTGTATGTAAATGTGGACATCTTCTTCCATTAAACTCCCCTTAACCTGAACATCCGCCTCATCCTTGTTCTGACCGGACATTCTGTAGTGGTTGCTACCGGCGTTAAGCCAGCACCTAAGGTTTCTTATTACATTCATGATCCTTCGATTCTCTACAACCTTAGCCCTATTTTTCAGTTATTATTATTATTATAATTGTTATTGTTATTATTATTATTTTATTTTTCTTCTTCCTCCAGCTCCTGTGGCACATCTGGATGTCACAGGCCACGTTGTGTGTTTACTGTCACAGCTCAGTGGGCAAACACCTGTTCCCCCCTCCTGAAGCCTCCCCAGATCTGACAGTGAGGTGTTGATGTCTGTCGCCCCCATGGCACTGGCTCATCTGGTGATCACCGGGCTCTAGTAATGCCTGCACACGAACAGCCCAAAGCAATGGTTCTCAGAATGTGAGTTGACTAGAGGGATACCAAAACCAAATGTCTCTCTCTCTCTCTTTCTTTCTTTCTTTCTTTCTTTCTTTCTCGCTCCCTTTATGTGGAAACTATCTGTTCTTTGGAAGTGCAGTGTTGTTATCCATCCCCTGTACTGTACAACCCTTCCGTTAGTCAGTCAGCCAGCCCTTCACACCAGATGCTCTCCGCAGTCTGCCTGTGAGCTGTTATTGTCCGTGGCTGTGGACACAGTAAACATTTGATGAAATGAGGCCGGACCAGAGTAAGGCATTTAGACTGACAGGTCCAGAGCAACTCGGCACAGCGGGAGATGTCATCGCTGTCATCATCTTAGGTAAGTTGCCGTAATGACCTGTAGTTATACACTAACTGCTATGGTAACTAGATTGTTTTTGCTGAGCTGTTAGATTAGATAAGACTACATGAACCAATGATTTGATTGGAATGAAAGGAACTATTTCTTATTTCTGTAGTTACATGTTACTACAGCAATGAATTGCAAATCCACCTAAATGCATGGTATACAGTGGGGAAAAAAGTATTTAGTCAGCCACCAATTGTGCAAGTTCTCCCACTTAAAAAGATGAAAGAGGCCTGTAATTTTCATCATAGGTACACGTCAACTATGACAGACAAATTGAGAATTTTTTTCTCCAGAAAATCACATTGTAGGATTTCTAATGAATTTATTTGCAAATTATGGTGGAAAATAAGTATTTGGTCACCTACAAACAAGCAAGATTTCTGGCTCTCACAGACCTGTAACTTCTTCTTTAAGAGGCTCCTCTGTCCTCCACTCGTTACCTGTATTAATGGCACCTGTTTGAACTTGTTATCAGTATAAAAGACACCTGTCCACAACCTCAAACAGTCACACTCCAAACTCCACTATGGCCAAGACCAAAGAGCTGTCAAAGGACACCAGAAACAAAATTGTAGACCTGCACCAGGCTGGGAAGACTGAATCTGCAATAGGTAAGCAGCTTGGTTTGAAGAAATCAACTGTGGGAGCAATTATTAGGGAATGGAAGACATACAAGACCACTGATAATCTCCCTTGATCTGGGGGCTCCACGCAAGATCTCACCCCGTGGGGTCAAAATGATCACAAGAACGGTGAGCAAAAATCCCAGAACCACACGGGGGGACCTAGTGAATGACCTGCAGAGAGCTGGGACCAAAGTAACAAAGCCTACCATCAGTAACACACTACGCCGCCAGGGACTCAAATCCTGCAGTGCAAGACGTGTCCCCCTGCTTAAGCCAGTACATGTCCAGGCCTGTCTGAAGTTTGCTAGAGTGCATTTGGATGATCCAGAAGAGGATTGGGAGAATGTCATATGGTCAGATGAAACCAAAATATAACTTTTTGGTAAAAACTCAACTCGTCGTGTTTGGAGGACAAAGAATGCTGAGTTGCATCCAAAGAACACCATACCTACTGTGAAGCATGGGGGTGGAAACATCATGCTTTGGGGCTGTTTTTTCTGCAAAGGGACCAGGACGACTGATCCGTGTAAAGGAAATAATGAATGGGGCCATGTATCGTGAGATTTTGAGTGAAAACCTCCTTCCATCAGCAAGGGCATTGAAGATGAAACGTGGCTGGGTCTTTCAGTATGACAATGATCCCAAACACACCGCCCGGGCAACGAAGGAGTGGCTTCGTAAGAAGCATTTCAAGGTCCTGGAGTGGCCTAGCCAGTCTCCAGATCTCAACCCCATAGAAAATCTTTGGAGGGAGTTGAAAGTCCGTGTTGCCCAGCGACAGCCCCAAAACATCACTGCTCTAGAGGAGATCTGCATGGAGGAATGGGCCAAAATACCAGCAACAGTGTGTGAAAACCTTGTGAAGACTTACAGAAAACGTTTGACCTGTGTCATTGCCAACAAAGGGTATATAACAAAGTATTGAGAAACTTTTGTTATTGACCAAATACTTATTTTCCACCATCATTTGCAAATAAATTCATTAAAAATCCTACAATGTGATTTTCTGGAATTTGTTGACGTGTACCTATGATGAAAATTACAGGCCTCTCTCATCTTTTTAAGTGGGAGAACTTGCACAATTGGTGGCTGACTAAATACTTTTTTCCCCCACTGTAGGTGGAAGGTCATGTCAGTGTGGCCATTTTTGTGTTCTGGGTTGGAGTTAGTGCTTGATGAAGGCCTATCTGGTGGCAGGGCTCTGAGGTGAACTCAACGGCTCCCCCTAGGGACAAACTGCATGTAGAGTTGCACACAGCATACTTTGAAGAGGACCAAGTGTGTGTATCTGTTATAGCCGAGACACAGTAACACATGACAGATTAAATGGAGTTGGATTGAATGTAGTATATAGTATCATAAACTATTACACACATGCACACATACACTCATACACACACACACACACACACACACACACACACACACACACACACACACACACACACACACACACACACACACTGTCATTAACTCTGAGGACAAGTGAAGAGATCATGTGAGATATATTAGAACAATCGCATGTTGACCGATGAGATAATGTGTGTGATGTTATGACTTGGGCGTTTGCTGTGACATGAACGTGAGACGTGAACATGAAAAGAAATCCAGTATTTGACAGGTATCACATTTCCCTCAGGCTAGGAGGAACTTCATTTTGATGAGACTGTCAGTCAAATAGAAGTGTGTGTCGACACGCCTGTGCTGAAGAACAGAAGCTGAAGAATAACTCTCAGTAACATCCTCAAGCTTTGATGATTTGAATCAGCTGTGTAGTGCTAGGGCGTAAACCAAAACGTGCACCCAGGGGGGGGCCCCAGGACCGAGTTTGGGAAACCCTGCTCTAAAGCAGCAAGTCACAAATGGAACATTTGCAAAGAAAGACTGATAATGTACAAAGTACGATATGTTTAGTTTGGTGCTTGTAGACTATAATATTTAATCTAACGCTAATTTAATGATACTTCCTTTCCTCACATAACCATTAATGTCACACAAAAAAAACGCTTTCACTGTGTGTTTTGCTCCTCATCAGCGATTAATTGAACACATTTCCCCTTTAAGATGCACCACAGACTGTCATGCTTTATTCTTAGAAACAACTACACTGCTCAAAAAAATAAAGGGAACACTTAAACAACACAATGTAACTCCAAGTCAATCACACTTCTGTGAAATCAAACTGTCCACTTAGGAAGCAACACTGATTGACAATTAATTTCACATGCTGTTGTGCAAATGGAATAGACAACAGGTGGAAATTATAGGCAATTAGCAAGACATCCCCAATAAAGGACTGGTTTTGCAGGTGGTGACCACAGACCACTTCTCAGTTCCTATGCTTCCTGGCTGATGTTTTGGTCACTTTTGAATGCTGGCGGTGCTTTCACTCTAGTGGTAGCATGAGACGGAGTCTACAACCCACACAAGTGGCTCAGGTAGTGCAGCTCATCCAGGATGGCACATCAATGCGAGCTGTGGCAAGAAGGTTTGCTGTGTCTGTCAGCGTAGTGTCCAGAGCATGGAGGCGCTACCAGGAGACAGGCCAGTACATCAGGAGACGTGGAGGAGGCCGTAGGAGGGCAACAACCCAGCAGCAGGACTGCTACCTCCGCCTTTGTGCAAGGAGGAGCAGGAGGAGCACTGCCAGAGCCCTGCAAAATGACCTCCAGCAGGCCACAAATGTGCATGTGTCTGCTCAAACGGTCAGAAACAGACTCCATGAGGGTGGTATGAGGGCCTGATGTCCACAGGTGGGGGTTGTGCTAACAGCCCAACACCGTGCAGGACGTTTGGCATTTGCCAGAGAACACCAAGATTGGCAAATTCGCCACTGGCGCCCTGTGCCCTTCACAGATGAAAGCAGGTTCACACTGAGCACGTGACAGATGTGACAGAGTCTGGAGACGCCGTGGAGAACGTTCTGTGCTTGCCAGAGGTAGGCTGACTGCCATTAGGTACCGAGATGAGATCCTCAGACCCCTTGTGAGACCATATGCTGGTGCGGTTGGCCCTGGGTTCCTCCTAATGCAAGACAATGCTAGACCTCATGTGGCTGGAGTGTGTCAGCAGTTCCTGCAAGAGGAAGGCATTGATGCTATGGACTGGGACGCCCGTTCCCCAGACCTGAATCCAATTGAGCACATCTGGGACATCATGTCTCGCTCCATCCACCAACGCCACGTTGCACCACAGACTGTCCAGGAGTTGGCGGATGCTTTAGTCCAGGTCTGGGAGGAGATCCCTCAGGAGACCATCCGCCACCTTAACAGGAGCATGCCCAGGCGTTGTAGGAAGGTCATACAGGCACGTGGAGGCCACACACACTACTGAGCCTCATTTTGACTTGTTTTAAGGACATTACATCAAAGTTGGATCAGCCTGTAGTGTGGTTTTCCACTTTAATTTTGAGGGTGACTCCAAATCCAGACCTCCATGGGTTGATAAATTTGATTTCCATTGATAATTTTTGTGTGATTTTGTTGTCAGCACATTCAACTATGTAAAGAAAAAAGTATTTAATAAGATTATTTCATTCATTCAGATCTAGGATGTGTTATTTTAGTGTTCCCTTAATTTTTTTGAGCAGTGTATGTAGAGGGCATTGATTTCCAACCACCACTGCTGCTTCCAGGAGCGCCTCGATTGTACAAATTCCCTAAATGGATCATTCATAATCAGTCTCGATAAATTAGCCATGAGTGAACTGTACTGTACAGTGTAACGGAGGGAATGGATGTCGGACGACGCAGGCTTTTTAACTGCCATGCTTTCAGCACCAAGTGTGAATGGCCTCTCTGTATGCATTTTTCACCCCAGCATATGCCATGTTAAGTAAATGACACACATGGTGATTTACTGCCCTCTTTCAGCTAAATAATTTACAGTGATATGGGTCTCTGGGCTTTTAATTGTTGTTGTATGGGACTGCATGCTTTTAAAATGTTCCACAGGCCTAGGGGGAGATAGATAGCAGCTAGGGCCTCTGGACTGATTAATAATCTGCTCAATACTTCACAGCAAACCCAGTCCATGAAAGAGTACACAGGCCACAGAAGAGGCCTGAGAGAGAACGTGTGTGTGCGAGCGTATCCATCCTAAATGTGTGTGTCTGCATGTGTGTACACTTTCGTTCGTGCAGAGCTCCAAAGGTAACCAGCTTCGTCTGATGTGGCATGTGCGAAAAAAAATTCTGTTTTAGTATTTGATGCATGATTTACCTTCAGTGTTCATGAGGGAAACCCATTATATAATATGAAAGGGGATGTTTTCACCAAATGTTTGTTTTTGTCAGTCTAAATGCCAATTCAAAGAGAAATACGGTCAGTACTCGGCACTCTGTGGTCAGTAAACATACAGCTATTATATTATTTATTACCAAGTCGTTTAAACTTCATTTCACGGATACCGCCAATCAAAAGGCATTGTTCTGCTGTGAAATATTATTCTGGGCTAATATTTAACATCTCTGGCCGTCCGTCTGATATAGAATGCAGCCTTTAGAATAGTAGGTATGATATACTGCTGATTAATCAAAGCACTGTTGACTATGTGGAACACCTGTTGATATGACCAGAGACGATAAGAAATGTCCCACCCATTCATCTGATGAATGCAGCTCCACTCATCACATCTTATTCTCATCCTCAGGTTGATTTCAGTGAGTTCAATGACTGAATGTCATTAGTTTACATGGTATTTGTTCTCTGTAGACAGCTCAAAGCAGTAAGGGTTGCTTCTGCGTGCTTAGCCCAGTTCTCTTATCAAAGAGGTTCGAGCAAACGCTTGGACAGGTTGAGTGCTTGCATGGTTTTAGCCAGATTGTTAGAGACGATAAAATAATATTTCCTTGTTCTCGTTACTTTCACGAGGAAGTTCAACGGCAGGATGCAAAATGGGGTTTGGAATCGGTGAACTTCAAAGCTGTAATCGTTAATTCTAGCCCTGTGCTGTGTCATAGCTATAGAACCTCACGGTGAAGTGCTGTACTGTCAGTGTGTTGTCAGCGTGACGCTTTCACATTCAGATTTGTTTCATATGAGGAAAGAGGCAGTTATCAGGCACCACAATGAAGCTGATAGGGTATTGCACTTCTTTTCAGGCATTTCTTCAACTTTGTAGACGGGTTAGCTGACAAAGTCACAAAAACGATGTGCACGCTTCAATAGGGCAGAAGTCCATGTGTTGTGATTCTGGATGGACAGATAGCTAGAAACAATGACAAGAAACTGCCATGTGGGGAATCGTAGGTGACTCCTTTCAGCTAGTTTCATCTTGTTCTTGATACCATGTCTTTTTTTAAGGTGTTTTGACTGACTTAATGTCATTGCTAATATGGTTAAAATTCCCTAGCTAGCTAACCAACAACTGTAATAATGTATTTGAGAGACATTTTAAGAGACAACATGTGCTTATTGTACAAATGTATTTATGTGTTCAATAAACATATAGTACATGTTGTCAACAATCTAACCAACCCCGTCTGTTTTACCCTATAGTTACGCACAAATCGGTTTTGTTGCTAAGTAACCAACTAGTCTATAGACAAGTTAGTAAGTCACCATCCAAATGTTATTAAGACTTTCATGGCCTTCACCACTAAGCCAACCCTGTCTGTTTTGCCCTATAGTTGTGCACGAATCGGTTTTGTTGCTAAACAACCAAGCAGTCTATAGACAAGTTAATAAGTCACCATCCAAATGTTATTAAGACTTTCATGGCCTTCACCACTAAGCCAACCCCGTCTGTTTTGCCCTATAGTTGTGCAAGAAACGGTTTTGTTGCTACCAGCCCGTCTATACACACTTACAATTCAACATCAATGCCTAATTCTGGGCATGTCTTTTTGAAGAGCTATCCATTGTATTATTGATAGCAGTGACTACCAGGCAAGATACAGGCCAGTTTAAGTGGGGTCTCTTGATCAAAGGAGAAATCTTGAGGTCTTTGACTGCCCTGATAGAAATATGAACAGTGATCAGTCTCTCACGGTGTAACGTCCATCATCATCCTAATATTGAGCAGCATTATACGGTATATGGTTGCAAATCAAAGCCATTGCAGTGCATCGCTGTCCCTTATATGAGCAGAATAATTGTACCAACAGGAAGTCCAGATGAAAGCACATCTAATGTGACCATAATCTAATTTGTGTTCTGCCTCGGAAAGTCGGCCCGGATGTCTCTCCTTGACACGCCATCTGGTTTTGTGTTCCTGTACTTTATACATTTTACATGCGAGGCCTGTTCACACATTCTGCTCTTCTCACACCATTAGGATGTGCCTGTCATATAAGATAATAACAATAATAATAATAATAATATGCCTGTCTTGTTTTAATAAGCACACAGTGGAAGGTTCTCTGACTATGTCACACCAGTCATTTGTCTTTGCTTCGATGAAGTTGTTGAGATCTGTTTTTTTGTGTCGTATTTTTTATATCCAAGTGATGACTGTTCACAACCACTGCCTGTTCTTCACATATCAGGTGTTGTCTACCACATATTTCTTCACAGTTCTCTTTTTATATTTGGTGTGTTGATCATTTTCCCCTAACCATTGTCTATTCAGCTACATGTTCATAATGTAAACTCCAACCGTGGTCGAACCTAACTGTTATAGATCCAATTTCCATACATTGGAAGCTTTTCGCTGTTGAGTTAGTCTCTTAGGAGGAAAGCCTGGTTTCTCTCCACAGCAGTGTGTAGTTTGCATATCACATGCTTAGCGGTGGTTCCCGGGGCTATATTTATGGAGGCTAACTGTATCCCCTTTCATTGAAACTCAAGCCAATGAGGGGATTATTTTCTTCTCATAAGAGAGTGCCATTTACAAGCAGTCTTGCTGGGGTGGTGGACCAGGGACCACAAACAGAGGACTTGTTAATAGCACACATCCACTTCAAACCAGATGCTCTTTATATGACACTAACCACCACACACTCCTTGGCTAGAACAGTAGTTTCTGATAGCTAATGGGGTTGCCTGCTGTATGTTTTATTTATTTTAATTTAACCTTTATTTAACTAGGCAAGTCAGTTAAGAACAAATTCTTATTTACAATGACGGCATACCAAAGGCAAAAGTTCTCCTGCGGGGACGGGGGCTTCGATTACAAAAAATAATAATATATATATATAAAAATAGGACCAAATACATATCACAACATGTATGCCTGGAAAGGTCAAATAAAAAATACTTAACACTATATGGGTAATATACTTAGAGCTGATGTGAGATGTAGAGAGGAGGGAAATGGAGAACAGGTAAAGCCTTGATGTGCTTGATATTTTAGACAGTGGGTTCTATCCCTGTATAATGTCTCCAGTATGAAACTCAGTCTATAGCCTACTTACAGTAAGCAGGGTGCACCTAACCAGCCAAACTGGTTCAGACCTCAGCCGTGACTTACAGGCCTCCTACTACTCGTATCTCATTAACACCCTGTTCACAGAAACATACAAAACCCTCTTCTCCTTTTATTGCTGTTTATGATGCCATGTCTGCGTCTCAAATCGCACCCTATTCCCTATGTATTCTATGGGCCCTGGTCTAAAGTAGTGACTATGAATGTAATAGAGAGCCATTTGGGATGCATGTTCTTTCTCCTTCTATTTACCAATATGTTGAGTAATAGTTTATTTCACGTTCAGGAGGCTGAGGCGAGCACTTACAATACAAGCAATATCATTTACATGTCTTTGTGTTCATTTATACCTATTACCTACGTATGAAAAATACCACTAAACTCAAACTTGAAATTTCAACCAACATCTTTGGAATTGAAGCCATTGGCTTGAAATCCTCCAAATAAATCTTGCTTCATTGTTTCCCTAATGTCAAACATCCTACATGGTAAGAATTGACCTACAGTCTGCATAGTAATGGTTCTGCTTGTATAAAGTGACAGAGCCAGTTGATGTATGACCTAAATCAAATGGGATAAAACACTGCTACTATTATCACTATTTGTAATATGTAAAACCCTCTGCTGTAGTCTGAAGCCAATCCACCGGCAGGTCACCATAAAACACAACCTCTGACAGCTAAATTACACCTCCCATGATAACATTTCCCTGTGGTCTTATTAGAGGTGGCAGCCAACGGCTGTAATACAGGGTTAATGGTATGCAAACCAAGGTAAGGGAATCGACCTTCCAGAGAATAAAATATCACAGAGAGGATGACATTTAACTTTTTCTGTTTCATCTCAGGCTCATTCACATACTGTATGTTGTCACAAATCAAACATTGTATTGCCACTGTTATCATTCATTTGTCAGTGTGTTCGTGTGTGTGACACCCTCCTTCATGTTACAAACACGTTACTTCATACGTTATGAACATGTTACTTCATATGTTACAAACACGTTACTTCAAACGTTATGAACATGTTACTTCATATGTTACAAACACGTTACTTCATACGTTATAAACATGTTACTTCATATGTTACAAACACGTTACTTCATACGTTACGAACGTGTTTCTTCATATGTTACAAACACGTTACTTCATACGTTACGAACACGTTACGAACACGTTACTTCATACGTTATGAACATGTTACTTCATACGTTACGAACACGTTACTTCATACGTTATGAACATGTTACTTAATATGTTACGAACACGTTACTTCATACGTTACGAACACATTACTTCATACGTTACGAACACATTACTTCATACGTTACGAACACGTTACTTCATACGTTATGAACACATTACTCCATATGTTACAAACACGTTACTTCATACGTTACGAACACGTTACTTCATACGTTATGAACACATTACTCCATATGTTACGAACACGTTACTCCATACGTTCCGAACACATTACTTCATACGTTACGAACACATTACTCCATATGTTACGAACACGTTACTCCATATGTTACGAACATGTTACTCCATACGTTACGAACACATTACTTCATACGTTACGAACGCGTTACTTTATACGTTACGAACGCATTACTTCATATGTTATGAACGCGACTTATTTCATACGTTACGAACACATTACTTCATACGTTACGGACACGTTACTTCATACGTTACGAACACGTTACTTCATACGTTACGAACACGTTACTTCATACGTTACGAACACGTTACTTCATACATTCCGAACACGTTACTTCATACGTTACGAACACGTTACTTCATACATTACGTTTCTTCATACGTTACGAACATGTTACTTCATACCTTACGAACACGTTACTTCATACATTACGTTTCTTCATACGTTACAAATACGTTACTTCATACCTTATGAACACGTTACTTCATACCTTACGAACACGTTACGAACATGTTACTTCATACGTTACGAACGCGTTACTTCATACGTTACGAACACGTTGCTTGTAAGACCTTTAGCTCCACAGAGCTCTGTGAGGCTGTCTGCAGGCTGAAAAAATGTGTGGCTGTAACACAGAGTGGATCCATTTGGAGGAGTCTCTCCTCTCATGTGATTGCCTTCTGTTTCATAAAAGGGATTAAAAGGATTCATTGAAAATCAGATCTCAGGTTATGGGCCCTGGTTGACAGCGACAGAAAAATCTAGAATTTACTGTCTGCTTTTACAGGCGGATTTCAGGAATAAGTGTTGCAGGACATGACAGCAAGTTAGCAGTTATAAACCTGTCCCCCATATAAATGACCTAATCAGGAGATCCCAGCGGTTATATACATTTAAGCACTCATTCGTCTTCAAGGCCCTGTGTATGCATATAAACCCACAACGACCAGCATATACCTCACGGTGGAAAGGGGGCCCATCGCTGTTTACAGAGTAAGAGGGAAATGGGTGACTTTTTATACGCTCAATCAACTGTGAAATGTCCATTTAATCATCGGTAGAAACTCCCCTGGTTTATTTGTGCGGCAGCGAGGATTTACAGTACCAAACATCCACGGTGTTAATCATGACTTCATCACTCACGCCCACAGACTGACAGGCTGTATAAACCACCTCACTGTACTGTAGTACTGCTTTGTGGATGGAGTGTGTGTGTGTGGGTGTGTGTTTGTGTGTATGGGTGTGTGTTTGTGTGTATGGGTGTGTATGTGCTACTGCAGTAGCTAAGGAAAAACCTGAGCTTTGATTCACTCACCCCTCACTCTGTCCAGTAGGAATATTGAGTTATAGTGACACAGATTGCATTCTGCTGCTCTGAGGGCTTGAGGGGTTGTGAAATATACTTTAATCTAAGGAGGGGACAAATAAAAGTCATTCACATGGACCTTTGCCTTAAGAAAAATGATAAGATTGATGCTATTTTTAACAGGAAACTAAGACAAGAATAAACATTAAATGCACAAATAACACAACAAAGATTAAATTCCATTGAATCATCAAATCAAATCAAATTGATTTCTAAAGCCCTTTTTCCATCAGCAGACTGAGCTGTTCTGTAAATGACCACAGTGTCACGTTCGTCGAGGAGTGAAGGAGACCAAGGCGCAGCGAGTGAAAAGAACATGTTGACTTTATTTACTTAAAGCAACCAAAAACAACAAACCAAAGCGACGAATGTGAAGTCCAATAGTGACAATGACTAAACAGGAACAAAAACCCACAACCCTCATGAGAACACAAACAGTTAAATATGGCTCCCAATCAGAGATAACGAGCCGACAGCTGACACTCGTTACCTCCGATTGGGAGTCACACGACACTACAAATAACTCACCCAACACACAACCAAACGAATACACCCTATACAACAAAACCCCCACAAAACAAATACACCCTGGCTCAAATACAAAAGTCCCGGAGCCAGAGTGTCACAGTACCCCCTAAAGGTGCGACCTCCGGGCGCACCAGCATACAGTCTAGGGGAGGGTCTGGGTGGGCGTCTGTCCACGGTGGCGGTTCTGGCCCTGGTCGTGGTCCCCACCCCACCTTAGTCACCACCCGCTTCCCTAGCCTCCTCCACATGACCACCCTCCAACTTACCCCACCTGGATTTAGGGGCAGCACCGGGCTAAGAGGCAGCACCAGGATAAGGGGCAGCACCGGGCTAAGGGACAGCATCGGGCTAAGGGACAGCACCGGACTCAATGGCGGATCCTGGCTGGCTGGCTCTGGCGGATCCTGGCTGGGCGGCTCTGGCGGATCCTGGCTGGACGGCTCATGGCTGGCTGAAAGATCTGGCTGCTCATGGCTGGCTGACGGATCTGGCTGCTCATGGCTGGCTGACGGATCTGGCTGCTCATGGCTGGCTGACGGATCTGGCTGCTCATGGCTGGCTGACGGATCTGGCTGCTCATGGCTGGCTGACGGATCTGGCTGCTCATGGCTGGCCGACGGATCTGGCTGCTCATGGCTGGCTGACGGATCTGGCTGCTCATGGCTGGCTGACGGATCTGGATGCTCGTGGCTGGCTGACGGATCTGGCTGCTCGCGGCTGGCTGACGGATCTGGCTGCTCATGGCTGGCTGACGGATCTGGCTGCTCATGGCTGGCCGACGGATCTGGCTGCTCGTGGCTGGCTGACGGATCTGGCTGCTCATGGCTGGCTGACGGATCTGGCTGCTCGTGGCTGGCTGACGGATCTGGCTGCTCATGGCTGGCGGAAGGCTCTGGCTGATCCTGTCTGGCGGAAGGCTCTGGCTGATCCTGTCTGGCGGAAGGCTCTAGCGGCTCCGGTCTGGCGGACGGCTTTGAAGGCTCATGGCAGACGGGCGGCTTTGCAGGCTCAGTACAGATGGCCAGTTCAAGCGCCTTAGGGTAGACGGGCAGTTCAGGCCCCGTTGGGCAGACGGCAGACTCTGGCCGTCTGAGGCGCACCGTAGGCCTGGTGCGTGGTGCCGGAACTGGAGGTACCGGGCTGAGGACACGCATCTCAGGGCTAGTGCGGGGAGAAGCAACAGGGCATGCTGGACCCTGGGGACGCACACAAGGCCTAGTGCGGAGAGCAGGAACAGGGCATGCTGGACCCTGGGGGACGCACATAAGGCCTAGTGCGGAGAGCAGCAACAGGACGCACAGGACTCGGGGAACACACAGGAGGCTTGGTGCGTGGTGTAGGCACTGGTGGGAAAGGCTGGAGACACGCACCCTACAGCTAGTGCGTGGAGGAGACACAGGGCTCTGCAGACGTACAGGAAGCCTGAGTGCGTGGTGTAGGCACTGGTGGTACTGGGCTGGAGCGGGGAGGTGGCGCCGGAAATACCGGACCGTGCAGGCTTACTGGCCCCCTTGAGCACTGAGCCTGCCCAACCTTACCCGGGTTGATGCTCCCCGTCGCCCGACCAGTACGGGGAGGTGGAATAACCCGCACCGGCCTATGTGGGCGAACCGGGGACACCATGCGTAAGGCTGGTGCCATGTAAGCCGGCCCGAGGAGACGCACTGGTGGCCAGATGCGTTGGGCCGGCTTCATGACATCCGGCTCAACGCTCAATCTAGCCCGGCTCTGCCCGTTCCTGCTCCCCGCACCAGGTCTGTGGTGCGCGTCGCCAGCCCGGTCCGGCCCATTCCTGCTCCCCGCATCAAGCCTGTGGTGCATCTCGTCAGCCCGGCTCTGCCCGTTCCTGCTCTCCGCACCAGGTCTGTGGTGCGCGTCGCCAGCCCGGTCCGGCCCATTCCTGCTCCCCGTGTCAAGTCTGTGGTGCGTCTCGTCAGCCCGGCTCTGCCCGTTCCTGCTCTCCGCACCAGGTCTGTGGTGCGCGTCGCCAGCCCGGTCCGGCCCATTCCTGCTCCCAGCACCAAGTCTGTGGGGCGGTTCGTCAGCCCTGTCCGGCCCGCTCCTGCTCCCCACACCAAGCCAGTGGTGTGCGTCGTCAGTGCAGCACGGCCCGTGCCTGTTCCCCACACCAAGCCAGTGGTGTGCGTCGTCCGGTCGGCACGGCACGTGCCTGTTCCACTGGAGCCGGATCCGCCGCCTAGGCGGAGTGCCCACCCGGTCCCTCCCCTGTTGTGTTTCGTTGGCGCGGTCGGAGTCCGCGCCTTTAGGGGGGGGTACTGTCACGCCCTGGCTCGGGGGACTCTCGTATGTTGAGCCAGGGTGTTAGTTTCTATGTTTTGTGGTGGGTTTTTCTGTCACGTTCGTCGAGGAGTGAAGGAGACCAAGGCGCAGCGAGTGAAAAGAACATGTTGACTTTATTTACTTAAAGCAACCAAAAACAACAAACCAAAGCGACGAATGTGAAGTCCAATAGTGACAATGACTAAACAGGAACAAAAACCCACAACCCTCATGAGAACACAAACAGTTAAATATGGCTCCCAATCAGAGATAACGAGCCGACAGCTGACACTCGTTACCTCCGATTGGGAGTCACACGACACTACAAATAACTCACCCAACACACAACCAAACGAATACACCCTATACAACAAAACCCCACAAAACAAATACACCCTGGCTCAAATACAAAAGTCCCGGAGCCAGAGTGTCACACACAGCCTGTGTGCGAGGGTATACTGTATCCTCAAATAAATTAGTGTCAAAATAGTGTCACGAACGGGAATGATTTGACACCTGACTTTTGCTAACTCTTCACGTACGAATATCCCAGCTGTCCCACAACAACGAGATTTCTGAGTGGTATGCACCTTGCACATACGATACTGCAGCAGCCCTACTTTCAAAGTCCCCCACTTCACTCTACCTAGTCTAGCATATATAATAGTATGCAAAACACTTTACCATCAACAATGAATCCTTCATAAAAGAGTGAAGAGTAACTATCACTGTGGATGAGGAGCATGTTACATTTGCCACGTTAAACAAGATGAATTGGTCAGGTGGCCATTTACATTCTCATACATTTTTATGACAGCCATGAAGTGAACTTGATGAATCACTAACAAGATAAATGACGGGCATAAAGCCTTGGCAGCTCTGACTTTAAACACATTTTCATTGGATGCCACTCTCTTTTACTTTTTACAATGACACACTGTCTGTCTGTCTTCACAGCCTTGCAGTTATCCGTCTGTATTCTTTCTTTCTTTCTTTCTTTCTTTCTTTCTTTCTTTCTTTCTTTCTTTCTTTCTTTCTTTCTTTCTTTCTTTCTTTCTTTCTTTCTTTCTTTCTTTCTGTCTGTCTGTCTGTCTGTCTGTCTGTCTGTTTGTCTTCACAGTCTTGCACTTAAACACTTAAAAGTATGCACACGCACACACTCTCGCTCGCACGCGCGTACATACGTACTCAAGCACAGACACAGACAACACACACTGGACAGGGAGCCCCCCTTTCAGGTGGAGAAGAAAAGAGGTGGTATTTAGTTTGTGCTTGGGGGCATCAGTCAACCTGACTAGATCCTTTACGATTACCACAAAGAATGTCAATTATTTCACTTAACTTCATGTCTCATGTTACAAGCGTGTGTGCGCTGTGATGGGAAACAGTTTTACTCAACATGCAAATTGCACACGTTTTGTTCTCTACATGGCACAAAATACGTCGCTGGAAATATTCCCTCTCATAGTGATGGAGGAGGGTGGATGGATGGATGGAGCTGTAATAAGGACTGGAGTGAAGGAGGAAGACTTCTATATCCCTTACACACTCTCTCTCTCTCTCTCTCTCTCTTCCTTCCTCCCCCTCTCATTCTCTCCTCCCCTCTCTCTTTCTCTCTCTCTCCCTCTCTCTCTCAATAGTTTTACAACTTGCATTGGTTGGATGTAACAACAGAAACATTCCTACAGATGAATCAGTCTCTGACAGACAGTCAGGTAGACAGACACTTTTATCGACCTAGACGGCAGATAAAACATTTGCACGTCAGTGTGCACGTTGGGACTGAGTGGATGGATACTCCTGCAGGCCTCAGTAGCACCGTAGCACTGTGGTAATTTACCAACAGCCCTGGCCCATTTGGTCACAGGTGAGCGAGGGGTGTTACACTCTCCGAATGATGTAGTAACTCTTCCAGGTAAATTACAATTTTATTTTACGGTATATTTAAATATTACAGGCCTTCATTTTTTGTCCTTTTGATTGAACCACTGAACTAGAGTGTACCTGATAAAGGCATGGGTGCCTCTAGAACAGTGGTATTCAAACTCTTTCAGCAGGAAGCCAATTTTTTTCCACAATAATTTCTGGGGATCCCATTTTTTTCCCAACAATTTTTTGCAACCCCACCCCAAATTTAATGACACAACCTTAAAATCGGTACATTTCGATTTTTACATCAACAAATAACCTTCAATTAATTACATTTTCATCTCTTGTAGAAGTAGAACAGAGGGCCTTTGTTTAGGCGTCCAGGTTGAGGCCCGCAATGGTCACTGCCGGCCGTGAGACGAGAGGCAGAGGGAGAGAGGGAGAGAGGGAGAGAGGGAGAGAGGGAGAGAAGCCGAGAGGGAGAGAGGGAGAGAGGGAGAGAGGGAGAGAGGGAGAGAGGGAGAGAAGGCGAGAGGGAGAGAAGCCGAGAGGGAGAGAGGGAGAGAGGGAGGGAAGGCGAGAGGGAGAGAGGGAGAGAGGAAGAGAGAGGGAATGAAAGGGGAGGGAGGGAGAGAGAGAGACCCATCATGGAAACCCCTACTCCTGTTTTGTGAGCTGGGCTTACCTATGGGGCTGTAATGGATGGGTCGAGAGCTTCAAGTTCCCCTGCACATTGACTCTGTACTGGTACTCCCTGTATATAGCCATGTTATTACCTCGTACCCCTGCACATTGATTCTGTATTGGTACTCCCTGTATATAGCCATGTTATTACCTCGTACCCCTGCACATTGACTCGGTACAGGTACTCCCTGTATATAGCCATGTTATTACCTCGTACCCCTGCACATTGACTCTGTACTGGTACTCCCTGTATATAGCCATGTTATTACCTCGTACCCCTGCACATTGACTCTGTACTGGTACTCCCTGTACATAGCCATCTTATTATCTCGTACCCCTGCACATTGACTCTGTATTGGTACTCCCTGTATATAGCCATGTTATTACCTCGTACCCCTGCACATTGACTCGGTACAGGTACTCCCTGTATATAGCCATGTTATTACCTCATACCCGTGCACATTGACTCGGTACTGGTACTCCCTGTATATAGCCATGTTATTACCTCGTACCCCTGCACATGGACTCGGTACTGGTACTCCCTGTATATAGCCATGTTATTACCTCGTACCCCTGCACATTGACTCTGTACTGGTACTCCCTGTATATAGCCATGTTATTACCTCGTACCCCTGCACATTGACTCTGTATTGGTACTCTCTGTATATAGCCATGTTATTACCTCGTACCCTGCACATTGACTCTGTACTGGTACTCCCTGTATATAGCCATGTTATTACCTCGTACCCCCTGCACATTGACTCGGTACTGGTACTCCCTGTATATAGCCATGTTATTACCTCGTACCCTGCACATTGACTCTGTACTGGTACTCCCGGTATATAGCCATGTTATTACCTCGTACCCCTGCACATTGACTCGGTACTGGTACTCCCTGTATATAGCCATGTTATTACCTCGTACTCCCTGCACATTGACTCGGTACTGGTACTCCCTGTATATAGCCATGTTGTTACCTCGTACCCCTGCACATTGACTCTGTACTGGTACTCCCGGTATATAGCCATGTTATTACCTCGTACCCTGCACATTGACTCTGTACTGGTACTCCCTGTACATAGCCATCTTATTATCTCGTACCCCTGCACATTGACTCTGTATTGGTACTCCCTGTATATAGCCATGTTATTACCTCGTACCCCTGCACATTGACTCTGTACTGGTACTCCCTGTATATAGCCATGTTATTACCTCGTACCCCTGCACATTGACTCGGTACTGGTACTCCTGTATATAGCCATGTTATTACCTCGTACCCTGCACATTGACTCGGTACTGGTACTCCCTGTATATAGCCATGTTATTACCTCGTACCCCCTGCACATTGACTCGGTACTGGTACTCCCTGTATATAGCCATGTTATTACCTCGTACCCCTGCACATTGACTCTGTACTGGTACTCCCGGTATATAGCCTGGTTATTACCTCGTACCCCTGCACATTGACTCTGTACTGGTACTCCCTGTACATAGCCATCTTATTATCTCGTACCCCCTGCACATTGACTCTGTATTGGTACTCCTGTATATAGTCATGTTATTACCTCGTACCCCTGCACATTGACTCGGTACTGGTACTCCCTGTATATAGCCATGTTATTACCTCGTACCCCTGCACATGGACTCGGTACTGGTACTCCCTGTATATAGCCATGTTATTACCTCGTACCCCTGCACATTGACTCTGTACTGGTACTCCCTGTATATAGCCATGTTATTACCTCGTACCCCTGCACATTGACTCTGTATTGGTACTCTCTGTATATAGCCATGTTATTACCTCGTACCCCTGCACATTGACTCTGTACTGGTACTCCCTGTATATAGCCATGTTATTACCTCGTACCCCTGCACATTGACTCGGTACTGGTACTCCCTGTATATAGCCATGTTATTACCTCGTACCCCTGCACATTGACTCTGTACTGGTACTCCCGGTATATAGCCATGTTATTACCTCGTACCCCTGCACATTGACTCGGTACTGGTACTCCCTGTATATAGCCATGTTATTACCTCGTACCCCTGCACATTGACTCGGTACTGGTACTCCCTGTATATAGCCATGTTATTACCTCGTACCCCTGCACATTGACTCTGTACTGGTACTCCCGGTATATAGCCATGTTATTACCTCGTACCCCTGCACATTGACTCTGTACTGGTACTCCCTGTACATAGCCATCTTATTATCTCGTACCCCTGCACATTGACTCTGTATTGGTACTCCCTGTATATAGCCATGTTATTACCTCGTACCCCTGCACATTGACTCTGTACTGGTACTCCCTGTATATAGCCATGTTATTACCTCGTACCCCTGCACATTGACTCGGTACTGGTACTCCCTGTATATAGCCATGTTATTACCTCGTACCCCTGCACATTGACTCGGTACTGGTACTCCCTGTATATAGCCATGTTATTACCTCGTACCCTGCACATTGACTCGGTACTGGTACTCCCTGTATATAGCCATGTTATTACCTCGTACCCCTGCACATTGACTCTGTACTGGTACTCCCGGTATATAGCCTGGTTATTACCTCGTACCCCTGCACATTGACTCGGTACTGGTACTCCCTGTATATAGCCATGTTATTACCTCGTACCCCTGCACATTGACTCTGTACTGGTACTCCCGGTATATAGCCATGTTATTACCTCGTACCCCTGCACATTGACTCTGTACTGGTACTCCCTGTATATAGCCATGTTATTACCTCGTACCCCTGCACATTGACTCGGTACTGGTACTCCCTGTATATAGCCATGTTATTACCTCGTACCCTGCACATTGACTCTGTACTGGTACTCCCGGTATATAGCAATGTTATTACCTCGACACCCCTGCACATTGACTCTGTACTGGTACTCCTGTATATAGCCATGTTATTACCTCGTACCCCTGCACATTGACTCTGTACTGGTACTCCGGTATATAGCCATGTTATTACCTCGTACCCCTGCACATTGACTCGGGTACTGGTACTCCCTGTATATAGCCATGTTATTACCTCGTACCCCTGCACATTGACTCTGTACTGGTACTCGTGTATATAGCCATGTTATTACCTCGTACCCCTGCACATTGACTCGGTACTGGTACTCCCTGTATATAGCCATGTTATTACCTCGTGCCCCTGCACATTGACTCGGTACTGGTACTCCCTGTATATAGCCATGTTATTACCTCGTACCCCTGCACATTGACTCTGTACTGGTACTCCCGGTATATAGCCATGTTATTACCTCGTACCCTGCACATTGACTCTGTACTGGTACTCCTGTACATAGCCATCTTATTATCTCGTACCCCTGCACATTGACTCTGTATTGGTACTCCCTGTATATAGCCATGTTATTACCTCGTACCCCTGCACATTGACTCGTACAGGTACTCCTGTATATAGCCATGTTTTACCTCGTTCCCCTGCACATTGACTCTGTACTGGTACTCCTGTATATAGCCATGTTATTACCTCGTACCCCTCCACATTGACTCTGTACTGGTACTCCCTGTATATAGCCATGTTATTACCTCGTACCCCTGCACATTGACTCTGTACTGGTACTCCCTGTATATAGCCATGTTATTACCTCGTACCCCTGCACATTGACTCTGTACTGGTACTCCTGTATATAGCCATGTTATTACCTCGTACCCCTGCACATTGACTCGGTACTGGTACTCCCTGTATATAGCCATGTTATTACCTCGTACCCCTGCACATTGACTCGGTACTGGTACTCCTGTATATAGCCATGTTATTACCTCGTACCCCTGCACATTGACTCGGTACTGGTACTCCCTGTATATAGCCATGTTATTACCTCGTACCCCTGCACATTGACTCTGTACTGGTACTCCCGGTATATAGCCTGGTTATTACCTCGTACCCCTGCACATTGACTCGGTACTGGTACTCCCTGTATATAGCCATGTTATTACCTCGTACCCCTGCACATTGACTCTGTACTGGTACTCCCGGTATATAGCCATGTTATTACCTCGTACCCCTGCACATTGACTCTGTACTGGTACTCCCTGTATATAGCCATGTTATTACCTCGTACCCCTGCACATTGACTCGGTACTGGTACTCCTGTATATAGCCATGTTATTACCTCGTACCCCTGCCCATTGACTCTGTACTGGTACTCCCGGTATATAGCAATGTTATTACCTCGTACCCCTGCACATTGACTCTGTACTGGTACTCCTGTATATAGCCATGTTATTACCTCGTACCCTGCACATTGACTCTGTACTGGTACTCCCGGTATATAGCCATGTTATTACCTCGTACCCCTGCACATTGACTCGGTACTGGTACTCCTGTATATAGCCATGTTATTACCTCGTACCCCCGCACATTGACTCTGTACTGGTACTCCCTGTATATAGCCATGTTATTACCTCGTACCCCTGCACATTGACTCGGTACTGGTACTCCCTGTATATAGCCATGTTATTACCTCGTACCCCTGCACATTGACTCGGTACTGGTACTCCTGTATATAGCCATGTTATTACCTCGTACCCCTGCACATTGACTCTGTACTGGTACTCCCGGTATATAGCCATGTTATTACCTCGTACCCCTGCACATTGACTCTGTACTGGTACTCCTGTACATAGCCATCTTATTATCTCGTACCCCTGCACATTGACTCTGTATTGGTACTCCCTGTATATAGCCATGTTATTACCTCGTACCCCTGCACATTGACTCGGTACAGGTACTCCCTGTATATAGCCATGTTATTACCTCGTTCCCCTGCACATTGACTCTGTACTGGTACTCCCTGTATATAGCCATGTTATTACCTCGTACTCCCTCCACATTGACTCTGTACTGGTACTCCCTGTATATAGCCATGTTATTACCTCGTGACCCTGCACATTGACTCTGTACTGGTACTCTCTGTATATAGCCATGTTATTACCTCGTACCCCTGCACATTGACTCTGTACTGGTACTCTCTGTATATAGCCATGTTATTACCTCGTACTCCCTGCACATTGACTCTGTACTGGTACTCTCTGTATATAGCCATGTTATTACCTCGTACCCCTGCACATTGACTCTGTATTGGTACTCTCTGTATATAGCCATGTTATTACCTCGTACCCTGCACATTCACTCTGTACTGGTACTCCTGTATATAGCCATGTTATTACCTCGTACCCTGCACATTGACTCTGTACTGGTACTCTCTGTATATAGACATGTTATTACCTTGTACCCCTGCACATTGACTCGGTACTGGTACTCTCTGTATATAGCCATGTTATTACCTCGTACCCCTCCACATTGACTCTGTACTGGTACTCTCTGTATATAGCCATGTTATTACCTTGTACCCCTGCACATTGACTCGGTACTGGTACTCTCTGTATATAGCCATGTTATTACCTCGTACCCCTCCACATTGACTCTGTACTGGTACTCTCTGTATATAGACATGTTATTACCTTGTACCCCTGCACATTGACTCTGTACTGGTACTCTCTGTATATAGATATGTTATTACCTCGTACCCCTGCACATTGACTCTGTACTGGTACTCTCTGTATATAGACATGTTATTACCTTGTACCCCTGCACATTGACTCTGTACTGGTACTCCCTGTACATAGCCATGTTATTACCTCGTACCCCTCCACATTGACTCTGTACTGGTACTCTCTGTATATAGCCATGTTATTACCTTGTACCCCTGCACATTGACTCGGTACTGGTACTCTCTGTATATAGCCATGTTATTACCTCGTACCCCTGCACATTGACTCTGTACTGGTACTCCCGGTATATAGCCATGTTATTACCTCGTACCCCTGCACATTGACTCGGTACTGGTACTCCCTGTATATAGCCATGTTATTACCTCGTACCCCTGCACATTGACTCTGTACTGGTACTCCCGGTATATAGCCATGTTATTACCTCGTACCCCTGCACATTGACTCTGTACTGGTACTCCTGTACATAGCCATCTTATTATCTCGTACCCCTGCACATTGACTCTGTATTGGTACTCCCCTGTATATAGCCATGTTATTACCTCGTACCCCTGCACATTGACTCTGTACTGGTACTCCTGTATATAGCCATGTTATTACCTCGTACCCTGCACATTGACTCGGTACTGGTACTCCCTGTATATAGCCATGTTATTACCTCGTACCCCTGCACATTGACTCGGTACTGGTACTCCCTGTATATAGCCATGTTATTACCTCGTACCCCTGCACATTGACTCGGTACTGGTACTCCCTGTATATAGCCATGTTATTACCTCGTACCCCTGCACATTGACTCTGTACTGGTACTCCCGGTATATAGCCTGGTTATTACCTCGTACCCCTGCACATTGACTCGGTACTGGTACTCCCTGTATATAGCCATGTTATTACCTCGTACCCCCTGCACATTGACTCTGTACTGGTACTCCCGGTATATAGCAATGTTATTACCTCGTACCCCTGCACATTGACTCTGTACTGGTACTCCCTGTATATAGCCATGTTATTACCTCGTACCCCTGCACATTGACTCTGTACTGGTACTCCCGGTATATAGCCATGTTATTACCTCGTACCCCTGCACATTGACTCGGTACTGGTACTCCTGTATATAGCCATGTTATTACCTCGTACCCCTGCACATTGACTCTGTACTGGTACTCCCGGTATATAGCCATGTTATTACCTCGTACCCCTGCACATTGACTCGGTACTGGTACTCCCTGTATATAGCCATGTTATTACCTCGTACCCCTGCACATTGACTCGGTACTGGTACTCCCTGTATATAGCCATGTTATTACCTCGTACCCCTGCACATTGACTCTGTACTGGTACTCCCGGTATATAGCCATGTTATTACCTCGTACCCCTGCACATTGACTCTGTACTGGTACTCCCTGTACATAGCCATCTTATTATCTCGTACCCCTGCACATTGACTCTGTATTGGTACTCCCTGTATATAGCCATGTTATTACCTCGTACCCCTGCACATTGACTCGGTACAGGTACTCCCTGTATATAGCCATGTTATTACCTCGTTCCCCTGCACATTGACTCTGTACTGGTACTCCTGTATATAGCCATGTTATTACCTCATTGCCCCTCCACATTGACTCTGTACTGGTACTCCTGTATATAGCCATGTTATTACCTCATACCCCTGCACATTGACTCTGTACTGGTACTCCTGTATATAGCCATGTTATTACCTCGTACACCCTGCACATTGACTCTGTACTGGTACTCCTGTATATAGCCATGTTATTACCTCGTACCCCTGCACATTGACTCGGTACTGGTACTCCCTGTATATAGCCATGTTATTACCTCGTACCCCTGCACATTGACTCGGTACTGGTACTCCCTGTATATAGCCATGTTATTACCTCGTACCCCTGCACATTGACTCGGTACTGGTACTCCCTGTATATAGCCATGTTGTTACCTCGTACCCTGCACATTGACTCTGTACTGGTACTCCCGGTATATAGCCTGGTTATTACCTCGTACCCCTGCACATTGACTCGGTACTGGTACTCCCTGTATATAGCCATGTTATTACCTCGCACCCTGCACATTGACTCTGTACTGGTACTCCCGGTATATAGCCATGTTATTACCTCGTACCCCTGCACATTGACTCTGTACTGGTACTCCTGTATATAGCCATGTTATTACCTCGCACCCTGCACATTGACTCGGTACTGGTACTCCCTGTATATAGCCATGTTATTACCTCGCACTCCCTGCCCATTGACTCTGTACTGGTACTCCCGGTATATAGCAATGTTATTACCTCGTACCCCCTGCACATTGACTCTGTACTGGTACTCCTGTATATAGCCATGTTATTACCTCGTACCCCTGCACATTGACTCTGTACTGGTACTCCCGGTATATAGCCATGTTATTACCTCGCATCCCTGCACATTGACTCGGTACTGGTACTCCTGTATATAGCCATGTTATTACCTCGTACCCCTGCACATTGACTCTGTACTGGTACTCCCGGTATATAGCCATGTTATTACCTCGTACCCCTGCACATTGACTCGGTACTGGTACTCCCTGTATATAGCCATGTTATTACCTCGTACCCTGCACATTGACTCGGTACTGGTACTCCCTGTATATAGCCATGTTATTACCTCGTACCCCTGCACATTGACTCTGTACTGGTACTCCCGGTATATAGCCATGTTATTACCTGTACCCCTGCACATTGACTCTGTACTGGTACTCCTGTACATAGCCATCTTATTATCTCGTACCCCCGCACATTGACTCTGTATTGGTACTCCTGTATATAGCCATGTTATTACCTCGTACCCTGCACATTGACTCGGTACAGGTACTCCCTGTATATAGCCATGTTATTACCTCGTTCCCCTGCACATTGACTCTGTACTGGTACTCCCTGTATATAGCCATGTTATTACCTCGTACCCCTGCACATTGACTCTGTACTGGTACTCCCTGTATATAGCCATGTTATTACCTCATACCCCTGCACATTGACTCTGTACTGGTACTCCTGTATATAGCCATGTTATTACCTCGTACCCCTGCACATTGACTCTGTACTGGTACTCCCTGTATATAGCCATGTTATTACCTCGTACCCTGCACATTGACTCGGTACTGGTACTCCCTGTATATAGCCATGTTATTACCTCGTACCCCTGCACATTGACTCGGTACTGGTACTCCTGTATATAGCCATGTTATTACCTCGTACTCCCTGCACATTGACTCGGTACTGGTACTCCCTGTATATAGCCATGTTATTACCTCGTACCTGCACATTGACTCTGTACTGGTACTCCGGTATATAGCCTGGTTATTACCTCGTACCCCTGCACATTGACTCGGTACTGGTACTCCCTGTATATAGCCATGTTATTACCTCGTACCCCTGCACATTGACTCTGTACTGGTACTCCCGGTATATAGCCATGTTATTACCTCGTACCCCTGCACATTGACTCTGTACTGGTACTCCTGTATATAGCCATGTTATTACCTCGTACCCTGCACATTGACTCGGTACTGGTACTCCTGTATATAGCCATGTTATTACCTCGTACCCCTGCCCATTGACTCTGTACTGGTACTCCCGGTATATAGCAATGTTATTACCTCGTACCCCTGCACATTGACTCTGTACTGGTACTCCCTGTATATAGCCATGTTATTACCTCGTACCCCTGCACATTGACTCTGTACTGGTACTCCCGGTATATAGCCATGTTATTACCTCGTACCCCTGCACATTGACTCGGTACTGGTACTCCCTGTATATAGCCATGTTATTACCTCGTACCCCTGCACATTGACTCTGTACTGGTACTCCCGGTATATAGCCATGTTATTACCTCGTACCCCTGCACATTGACTCGGTACTGGTACTCCCTGTATATAGCCATGTTATTACCTCGTACCCCTGCACATTGACTCGGTACTGGTACTCCTGTATATAGCCATGTTATTACCTCGTACCCCTGCACATTGACTCTGTACTGGTACTCCGGTATATAGCCATGTTATTACCTCGTACCCCTGCACATTGACTCTGTACTGGTACTCCCTGTACATAGCCATCTTATTATCTCGTACTCCCTGCACATTGACTCTGTATTGGTACTCCCTGTATATAGCCATGTTATTACCTCGTACCCCTGCACATTGACTCGGTACAGGTACTCCTGTATATAGCCATGTTATTACCTCGTCCCCTGCACATTGACTCTGTACTGGTACTCCTGTATATAGCCATGTTATTACCTCGTACCCCCTCCACATTGACTCTGTACTGGTACTCCTGTATATAGCCATGTTATTACCTCGTACCCCCTGCACATTGACTCTGTACTGGTACTCTCTGTATATAGCCATGTTATTACCTCGTACCCCTGCACATTGACTCTGTACTGGTACTCTCTGTATATAGCCATGTTATTACCTCGTATCCCCTGCACATTGACTCTGTACTGGTACTCTCTGTATATAGCCATGTTATTACCTCGTACCCCTGCACATTGACTCTGTATTGGTACTCTCTGTATATAGCCATGTTATTACCTCGTACCCCTGCACATTCACTCTGTACTGGTACTCCCTGTATATAGCCATGTTATTACCTCGTACCCTGCACATTGACTCTGTACTGGTACTCTCTGTATATAGACATGTTATTACCTTGTACCCCTGCACATTGACTCGGTACTGGTACTCTCTGTATATAGCCATGTTATTACCTCGTACCCCTCCACATTGACTCTGTACTGGTACTCTCTGTATATAGCCATGTTATTACCTTGTACCCCTGCACATTGACTCGGTACTGGTACTCTCTGTATATAGCCATAGTATTACCTCGCACCCCTCCACATTGACTCTGTACTGGTACTCTCTGTATATAGACATGTTATTACCTTGTACCCCTGCACATTGACTCTGTACTGGTACTCTCTGTATATAGATATGTTATTACCTCGTACCCCTGCACATTGACTCTGTACTGGTACTCTCTGTATATAGACATGTTATTACCTCGTACCCCTGCACATTGACTCTGTACTGGTACTCCTGTACATAGCCATGTTATTACCTCGTACCCCTCCACATTGACTCTGTACTGGTACTCTCTGTATATAGCCATGTTATTACCTTGTACCCCTGCACATTGACTCGGTACTGGTACTCTCTGTATATAGCCATGTTATTACCTCGTACCCTGCACATTGACTCTGTACTGGTACTCCCGGTATATAGCCATGTTATTACCTCGTACCCCTGCACATTGACTCTGTACTGGTACTCCCTGTACATAGCCATCTTATTATCTCGTACCCCTGCACATTGACTCTGTATTGGTACTCCCTGTATATAGCCATGTTATTACCTCGTACTGCGCCTGCACATTGACTCGGTACAGGTACTCCCTGTATATAGCCATGTTATTACCTCGTTCCCCTGCACATTGACTCTGTACTGGTACTCCCTGTATATAGCCATGTTATTACCTCGTACCCTGCACATTGACTCTGTACTGGTACTCCGGTATATAGCCATGTTATTACCTCGTACCCCTGCACATTGACTCGGTACTGGTACTCCCTGTATATAGCCATGTTATTACCTCGTACCCCTGCACATTGACTCTGTACTGGTACTCCCGGTATATAGCCATGTTATTACCTGCACTCCCTGCACATTGACTCGGTACTGGTACTCCCTGTATATAGCCATGTTATTACCTCGCACCCCTGCACATTGACTCGGTACTGGTACTCCTGTATATAGCCATGTTATTACCTCGTACCCCTGCACATTGACTCTGTACTGGTACTCCCGGTATATAGCCATGTTATTACCTCGTACCCCTGCACATTGACTCTGTACTGGTACTCCCTGTACATAGCCATCTTATTATCTCGTACCCCTGCACATTGACTCTGTATTGGTACTCCCTGTATATAGCCATGTTATTACCTCGTACCCCTGCACATTGACTCGGTACAGGTACTCCCTGTATATAGCCATGTTATTACCTCGTTCCCCTGCACATTGACTCTGTACTGGTACTCCCTGTATATAGCCATGTTATTACCTCGTACCCCTCCACATTGACTCTGTACTGGTACTCCCTGTATATAGCCATGTTATTACCTCGTACCCCTGCACATTGACTCTGTACTGGTACTCTCTGTATATAGCCATGTTATTACCTCGTACCCCTGCACATTGACTCTGTACTGGTACTCTCTGTATATAGCCATGTTATTACCTCGTACCCCTGCACATTGACTCTGTACTGGTACTCTCTGTATATAGCCATGTTATTACCTCGTACCCCTGCACATTGACTCTGTATTGGTACTCTCTGTATATAGCCATGTTATTACCTCGTACCCCTGCACATTCACTCTGTACTGGTACTCCTGTATATAGCCATGTTATTACCTCGTACCCTGCACATTGACTCTGTACTGGTACTCTCTGTATATAGACATGTTATTACCTTGTACCCCTGCACATTGACTCGGTACTGGTACTCTCTGTATATAGCCATGTTATTACCTCGTACCCCTCCACATTGACTCTGTACTGGTACTCTCTGTATATAGCCATGTTATTACCTTGTACCCCTGCACATTGACTCGGTACTGGTACTCTCTGTATATAGCCATGTTATTACCTCGTACCCCTCCACATTGACTCTGTACTGGTACTCTCTGTATATAGACATGTTATTACCTTGTACCCCTGCACATTGACTCTGTACTGGTACTCTCTGTATATAGATATGTTATTACCTCGTACCCCTGCACATTGACTCTGTACTGGTACTCTCTGTATATAGACATGTTATTACCTCGTACCCCTGCACATTGACTCTGTACTGGTACTCCCTGTACATAGCCATGTTATTACCTCGTACCCCTCCACATTGACTCTGTACTGGTACTCTCTGTATATAGCCATGTTATTACCTTGTACCCCTGCACATTGACTCGGTACTGGTACTCTCTGTATATAGCCATGTTATTACCTCGTACCCCTGCACATTGACTCTGTACTGGTACTCCCGGTATATAGCCATGTTATTACCTCGTACCCCTGCACATTGACTCTGTACTGGTACTCCCTGTACATAGCCATCTTATTATCTCGTACCCCTGCACATTGACTCTGTATTGGTACTCCCTGTATATAGCCATGTTATTACCTCGTACCCCTGCACATTGACTCGGTACAGGTACTCCCTGTATATAGCCATGTTATTACCTCGTTCCCCTGCACATTGACTCTGTACTGGTACTCCCTGTATATAGCCATGTTATTACCTCGTACCCCTGCACATTGACTCTGTACTGGTACTCTCTGTATATAGCCATGTTATTACCTCGTACCCCTGCACATTGACTCTGTACTGGTACTCTCTGTATATAGCCATGTTATTACCTCGTACCCCTGCACATTGACTCTGTACTGGTACTCTCTGTATATAGCCATGTTATTACCTCGTACCCCTGCACATTGACTCTGTATTGGTACTCTCTGTATATAGCCATGTTATTACCTCGTACCCCTGCACATTCACTCTGTACTGGTACTCCCTGTATATAGCCATGTTATTACCTCGTACCCTGCACATTGACTCTGTACTGGTACTCTCTGTATATAGACATGTTATTACCTTGTACCCCTGCACATTGACTCGGTACTGGTACTCTCTGTATATAGCCATGTTATTACCTGCATTTCCTCCACATTGACTTTGTACTGGTACTCTCTGTATATAGCCATGTTATTACTTTGTACCCCTGCACATTGACTCGGTACTGGTACTCTCTGTATATAGCCATGTTATTACCTCGTACCCCTCCACATTGACTCTGTACTGGTACTCTCTGTATATAGACATGTTATTACCTTGTACCCCTGCACATTGACTCTGTACTGGTACTCTCTGTATATAGATATGTTATTACCTCGTACCCCTCCACATTGACTCTGTACTGGTACTCCCTGTATATAGACATGTTATTACCTTGTACCCCTGCACATTGACTCTGTACTGGTACTCTCTGTATATAGATATGTTATTACCTCGTACCCCTCCACATTGACTCTGTACTGGTACTCCCTGTATATAGACAAGTAATTTTTTACTTGTTATTGTTATTCACTGTGTATTTTGTCTTTGTCACTATTTCTATTTTTTTTATATATATATAGAAAAAAATGTTTGATCTTTAACTTTACATTGTTGGAAAAGGACCTGTTAGTAAACATTTCACTGTTAGTCTACACCTGTTGTTTACAAAGCATGTGACAAATAACATTTTATTTTATTTGATTTAGACTAGGCTGAGCTGGCCTACTGAAGGCGGGGCTGTTATAGGTTGGGCCTTGGTAGCTGAGTTCTCCCAGTCCTCCCCAGTTCCCCTGTATGATTAATCACTTGTTGCCAGGCTGTGTGGAAGCCTGGTATTTAGCTGCAGGCTGATTAAAGACAAGTAAACCAGTGGTGATAAGCTCTGTTTCTCCCCAGCTACCCCTGGCATGTGGAAGCTCTTACTGCCAGTGTTGCAAGAAACAGACCAGTGTTGAGTGTGATGGATGTAGCCTCCAACAGGAGTTTTCAGGGCCTAATTTTAAACTATTTAGCGCGTGACATATTGGCATTGTGCTCTCTCTGTCTCCCTCTACTCATGTTCCTCCCTCTACTCATGTTCTGTGGGTTGGCGCTGCCGTCCAAGAGTTTTCAGGGGGGCTGTTGTTTGGTGAATAAAGTTTTGTCCCGCTGGCAAGCTCTTTTCCCCCTTAGTCTTTTCCCCTTTTTCTCAGATTGTTTATGTTCCAAGTTTGCATTTTAGACGTTAACGAAGGGGGCAGTGGCAGAGTGCCACAATAATTCGTCAACTTCTGAATGACAGAGATTGCACTTTCCAACTCCTAGACAGGAGGGCTGCATCTCTAGGAGTCTTAGCCAGGAAGCGGACAGCATTACTCTGGATTTACCTTATGCTGTAAAATATACAAAGAGTTAGCCAAGTCATGACAACGTCTCCTCCCTAGCTCTCCTACAGAGGGCCAGACGGCCAAGATGAACCACACAGCCATCCAAAGACTTGTCTCTGTGTTTCCACGGATGGGATAGAACTCGGCTAACTAAAACTGATGGAACAGAAGATGAAGGATCAGAGTTTTGACATTGGTACAGAGAATTTCCAAGCGATTCTGAAATTCATGATTAGAAAAACTATTGGTGAAATGAATAAAGCACACAGACCATAAATAAAATATAAATAAATAAAGGAAAAAATGAACTATTATTACTACTATGGGATAGATTTATTAGATACTCCAAGAAAATAATAAAATAGCATTTCATTTTCTTTACTTCCCTGTTGACAGAATATATACAATATATCTACTCCTAATAATGAATGCAAGGACTATTTGGCAAACAAGTCTCTAGCAAACGAGTCCTTTTTTGTTGTAGAAGTTGTAGAAATTGTAGAAGTTGTAGAAGTTGTTGTCACGCCCTGACCTGGAGAGACTGTTATTCTCTAGGTAGTTTGGTCAGGGTGTGAAACTCTATGTTAGAATTTCTATGTTTAGGATCTAGAATTGTATTTCTAGGTTTGGCCGGGTGTGATTCCCAATCAGAGGCAGCTGTCGCTCGTTGTCTCTGATTGGGGATCATACTTAAGTAGCCTGTTTGCCTTCCTTAGTTGTGGGATCTTGTTCCTGTTAGGCTGGTATGTGTTTAGCCTGAGGACGTCACGTCACGTCACGTCACGTCACGTCACGTCACGTCACGTCACGGTGGTTCTTGTTTTGTTTATGTTTATTGAGTTAAATAAACATGTACGCTTTTCATGCTGTACCTTGGTCTGACCCGTCTCTCAATGATCGTGACAGAAGATCCCACCAAAAACGTACCAAGCAGCGTGCCCAGGAGCAGCAGACACCCTGGACACAGGTGGGGAAGAGTTTTTGGACATGGGAGGAGATTTTGGCAAGTAAAGGACCCTGGGCGAAGGAGGAAGCCCAGGCAGGAGAGGATCAACGGCGACATCAACGGTGCCGGCCGAAGAGGAAGCCCGAGAAGCAGCCCCAAGAAAATGTTTTGGGGGGGCTCACGGGGTGGACGACGAGGCAGCAGGAGGCTGGGAAAGGGCTGACTATAGAGGAGGAGGCCGCTATTCTACAGGTCCTCCAAGACCTGCGGATCGAGAGTCTGAGAGAGGAGGCCACCACGTTACGGGAGCTGTTTGCTCAGAGGGAGCAGGAGTTATCCGTTCAGAGGGAGGCGCTACAGGATGCTCAAAGGGAGAAGGAAATAGTGGAGGCAAGTAGAGAGGAGCTGGTCAGGCAACAGAAGGAGCGTGGGTTCATAGAGGAACCTAGGTATGCGGAGATACGCACTGTGTCGCCAGTGCGCATTCACAGCCCAGTGCGTCCTGTGCCAGCGCCCCGCACGTGTCGTGCGAGAGTGGGCATCCAGCCAGGACGGGTTGTGTCAGCTGTACACTCCAGACCTCCAGTACGCCTCCACGGTCCAGTATATCCTGCGCCGGTTCTACGCACTGTGTCACCAGTGCGCCTCACCAGCCCGGTAAGCCCCGTACCTGCTCACCGCACCAAACCAGTGGTGTGTGTATCCAGTCCGGTACGGCCCGTGCCAGCTCCTCGCACCAAACCAGTGGTGCCTGTCGCCAGCCCGGTACGCCCCGTACCTGCTCCCCGCACCAAACCAGTGGTGCGTGTATCCAGTCCGGTACGGCCCGTGGCAGCTCCTCGCACCAGACCTGTGGTGTGTGTCTCCAGTCCGGCCCGGCCCGTTCCTGCTCCTCGCACCAGACCAGTGGTGCATTTTCCCAGTCCGGCCCGGCCCGTGCCTGCTCCTCCGGAGCCAGAGGAGTCCGCTCCACCGGTGCCCAGTCCAGCTCCAGTCAGCGGCTCCACTCCGGAGCCAGAGTAGTCCGCTCCACCAGTGCCTAGTCCAGCTCTGGTCAGCGGATCCACTCCGGAGCCAGAGCAGTCCGCTCCACCGGTGCCCAGTCCAGCTCCGGTCAGCGGTTCCACTCCGGAGCCAGAGCAGTCCGCTCCACCGGGGTCCAGTTCAGCTCCGGTCAGCGGCTCCAGTCCAGACCCAGAAGAGCCCCTCTCCAGGGTCGGGGTCTCCCACACCAGGGTCCAGACAGGGCTTGGTGCATCGCGGGAGGATTGCCGATCCAGGTCCAAACGTCAGCCCCTCTCCAGGTTCGGGGTTTCCCACACCAGGGTCCAGACAGGGCTTGGTGCATCGTGGGAGGAAGGAGAGGGGAAGCATGGCGCCGAGGTCCAGACCAGAGCAGGGGCGCAACGGGGAGGCAGAGAGGGAAAGGTCGTCCCACCCGGACCCTCTCCTTATGAGTCAGGTTGGTGCAGCCAGAGTACGCACCTTTGGGGGGGTACTGTCACGCCCTGACCTGGAGAGACTGTTATTCTCTAGGTAGTTTGGTCAGGGTGTGAAACTCTATGTTAGAATTTCTATGTTTAGGATCTAGAATTGTATTTCTAGGTTTGGCCGGGTGTGATTCCCAATCAGAGGCAGCTGTCGCTCGTTGTCTCTGATTGGGGATCATACTTAAGTAGCCTGGTTGCCTTCCTTAGTTGTGGGATCTTGTTCCTGTTAGGCTGGTATGTGTTTAGCCTGAGGACTTCACGTTACGGTGTTTCTTGTTTTGTTTATGTTTATTGAGTTAAATAAACATGTACGCTTTTCAAGCTGCACCTTGGTCTGACCCGTCTCTCAACGATCGTGACAGTTGTAAAAGTTGTAGAAGTTAGCAATATGGATTCAATCATGTATTGTAACCAAATTTGGGCTAAGTGAAAAATGTGCTAGAGATGAGACACCTGTGTGTGTGACACTGTGTGTGTGTGTGACACTGTGTGTGTGTGTGACTGGGCAATGTGAGGGGTGTGATGAGCCTATCCCCCAACCAGACACCCACCCTGCTTCTCCTCTCACCCCCTCCTGTAATTACAGTAGGCTAACATAGGCCTACTGTGTGTGTAGGTGTCGGTCCGTGTATTTGTGCAAACTGCCGTGTATGCAGTCGTGTTAGTCAGGTTACTATTGAGCAGTGAACAGTGCAGGAAGGAGAGAGAGGGGAGAGGGTTGCAGTGTGCTAACGTTAGGCTGGCTGGCTGGCTGGTAGTTCATTAGGCGTGATAAAAATTTCACTTACCAAACTCAAATATAACAGTTTAGTATTTATATAAGGGGGCTAGGGGAATCAAACCACAATCTGGTTAGAACGACAGTCAAATCTACAACTCATGATTAGGTCTAAGGAGTGGAATTTCACTTTAATCTTTTTCAGGGCTCAAAATTTCCATCTGCACAGTGCAGCACATCATTTTTCTTCAAGACAAATGTGCTGTTTTTCATGTTCCAAAATGAGATCAGAATAAAATTATTAATCATGTCATGGCCTGGGAAGGGAAACAAAGATCTGATTTTCCCTTCTCTCTCTCTCTCTCTCTCTCTCGCTCTCTCTTTTTCTTCCTTCCTCCCTCCCTCACCCTCCCACCCCCCCCTCTCTATCTCTCTCGCTCTCTCCGAACCCCTCCCCTCTCTCTCCTTCTCTCTGTTCTGCTTCCTCCCTCCATTGTTTCTCTCCCACTCAGCCCTGACTTCAGAAGATAAGAAATGTGTGTTTCTTCAGGGATGATTAATACGAGATGAGGACAGGTC